>NW_007255837.1:108352-127122 GCF_000164805.1 Carlito syrichta | reverse complement strand
TTGTGTTCCATTCGCCTGAAAATTTGTTTCCCATCCTCTTACTTTGAGTCTGTGAGTGTCGTTTTTAGTGAGGTGAGTCTCTTGAAGGCAACAGATTGTTGCCTGGTGATATTTTATCCATTTTGCCATTCTGTCTCTTTTCAGTGGTGCATTTAGTCCATTCACATTCAAACTAATTATTGAAATGTGAGAGTTGATCCCTATCATAATGTTCTTACAGAGTTGTTGTTCTTCCTGTTTGTGTGTTGTCTTTCTTTTGGTTTTAGAGCTGTGTCATGTATGTTTTTAATCTTTTGCCTGTACTCTTGTGAAGAACGTCATTGTTCTTTTTTTCTTTTCTTCTGTGTTCAATACTTTGTTAAGTGTTTCTTGTAGAGGTGGTCTTGTGGCAGCCTAGGTTCTTAGGGATTGGATATCTGGGAAAGATTTCAATTCTCCCTCACTAATGAAGCCTTACTTGGCTGGGTAGGTTATTCTCAGTTGAAATTGTTTATCTTTTAGAACTTTGAAGATAGGGCTCCAAGCTCTCTTACCCTGGAGGGTTTCTGTAGATAAATCTGCTGCTATTCTAATTGGACTTCCCTGGTATGTAGTGTGACCTTTTTCTCTTGCAGCCTTTAGGATTTTTTCTTTTATATCTACTTTGTTTAGGCGAATTATTATGTGTCTGGGAGTTGGTCTTCTCATTTGTTGTCTTGCAGGGGTTCTCTGAATCTCTTGTGTTTGAATTTTTTCATCACTGATGAGATGATTTCATGAAATGTTTGTTCCAGTGTGGTCTCTGTTTCTCTCTCTGCCTCAGGAAGGCCAATTACTCTTAGGTTCGGTCTCTTGAAGTGATCATTCGTCTCTTGAAGGTTTTGTTCTGTCTTTTTGAACTTCTTTTCTATGTTTTTGACAGTTTGGGTTAGTTCTGTGTTTTGGTCTTCGAGCTCTGAGATTCTTTTTCTGCTTGGCTAATTCTGCTTTCCATGCTTATTAGTTTGTTATTTACTTCTATCACAGTAATCTTTTCTGCTGTTATTTCTGACATCAGCTCCTTCCTATTTTCCTCTTGTCTCTCCTCAATTTTTTAAATTCTCTCTATTAATGTCTTGATATCTGGGTTTGTTGCATGTAACCAGTCATTCTGGGGGCTCTTCATTGTTTGTGTTCTGGAATTTGTGTTCTCAGTGTCTGATCTCCCAGGGGTGTGTGTGAGACCTATATTCTTATTTTGTTTTTTCTTCATTTGTGCATTTTTTTCCCTCCTCCCTACTTTTTCCTTCCCTCCACGTCACTGTCTTCTTTAATTCTGTTATTCAGGGGTAAAAGGATTGCTTTTACTTCTGTTTGTTCAATCTTTTATTCTTTATGTATGCCCTCTTACTTTGTTCAATTCTGGAGTTGCACTGTAGGTTTGGGATGGTCCTTTTTGCAGTTTTGAGATTTACCTAAGGGGGGAGCTGTATTTCAAAATCTTTCTGCAGGTCCTGGTGTTTGCCGACAGTTGTATAGATAATCTGAAACCCACTTCCCACTGCCTTGCCTTGGAATCTGTCCATGCAGTGGGGCTGTAGGTTTACTCCCTGAAATAAAATGTGGTTAGCAGAGGGAAGAGAATGGAGCAGACAGTGGGGGGGAAGACGGGGGTGGAGAGAAAGAGGAGTAAGGGGGGAAACAGACGAGTGTAGCAACAAATGGAGAGAAAGAGACCTAAACTGAAACAGTTAAAAACAATAGACCACGGCTACAGACTAACCAACTTCCATACCAAAAAAGATAAAACATACAATGATGCTAACATACAGGCTAACCAACCACCTTGTTGGTGTGCTGTTCCTCTATACAAAGATATGGTTTACTGAGAGGAGAAAAGAGAAGAAAAGGAAGAGGAAAAGACAAAAAAGAAAAAAAGGAACAAAACAGTAGGAATAGAATTGTTATTAAACTAAGAACCAATTGAGCACACTCAGACTTTTCTTTTAAGTCCAATGTCCTTCCATTTCTGATTTCTTGCTGTCTTTTCAAGCTAGTAAATTAGTTCGCAGTTAGGGTCAGTTGCCCCTGGTCTTCTGTGAAGGACAGTTCAGATCATCCTCAGTTCACCATTCAAATCTGGCCTCTGTTTTTCAAGCTTGTTTCTCCCGTTTTGGTGTTGTTACCTTGTATCACCAGCAGGTGTTGCTATCCCAGCTGCTCGCCCAGAGAGGGTGGAGCCGGACAGGAGTCGGCCAGAGGATGGAGATGGGAGCCTGCCTCAGGGCACACAAGATAAGAAGCACAGCCTGCAGGACATCACAGTGACAGCAGAGGTGGCAGCGATCCCAGCAGATCTTGCCTGCAGGGGCTTCAAGGACTGAAGTCATGGATCACCTCAGGCATGGGTGGCGCGATGCACTCTGGCCATCACGGAGGTTGAGAGCACTGGCGGCTGCTGTGTCGGCGGCTGCAGTGGTTGTCCAGACAGCTGCGATGCCCCAGTGGTGGTGACGGCCGAGCTCCGTGTGAAGAGCAGGCTGCCCATGTTGGGATCCGCAGACCCCAGGGAGAGAGCCAGAGACCTCTGTGTTGTCCTTTGCAGAGGGTTTCATAGACCAGGCTGCCCCGTCGCCATCTTGCTGGAAGTCTCTCTTTAGCCCGCTTTTTAATGGGGCAGTTTTTTTTTCCTTTAAGCATGTTTGAGTTCCTTGTAGATCCTAGATGTTTGATCTTTATCAGATATACAGTTGGCAAATATTTTTCCCATTCTGTGAACTGTCTTACTGCTCTCTTGATGATTCCTTTGCTTTGCAGAAGCTTTTCAGTTTGTTGAGATCCCACTTGTCTATCTTGTCTCTTATGCCCTGGGGTTTTGATCAGGAATTGTATGTCAGTTCCAATTTTCATAAGGGTATCTCCTGCATTTTCTGAGATTCTTAGAGTTTGAGGTTTTGAGTTTAGGTCTTTGATCCATTTAGACTTAATTTTTGTGTATAGTGATAGGTAGGGGTCCTGTTTCAAACTTCTGCATGTGATCAGTCAGTTTCGCCAGCACCATTTCCTGAATAGGTTCTCCTCTCCCTAGTGGTTGTTGTGTTTTGTTTATTTAATGTAGTTTTCCAGCTTTATCTCTATATCCCATCCATTTCCCCCCAAATTCCACTTGTGGAAACTCCTTGTTCTGCCCTCAGATGCTTGTTGTTCATAAGTAGGTCCTCAACCTGTAAAGTTTTCATTTCAGGCCCTCCATAATCCATTTCCAAAATTTTCTCTCAGTCTTTATATTTTGATCATTTCATTCCCTTATTTAAAACTTCCAGTGGTTTTTAACTTCATTTAGAATAAAATCCAAATGCCTTTAACATGACCTTGAAGGGTCAACACATTTCTCTGCTTGAAATACACTTCCCTAGGGTTTCCATAGGGCTGCTGCTATTACTGGTCAGGCCTCAACACAAATGCCACTCCTTGGAGAAGTGTGCCTTGATTCCATTAGTCGTCCTCCCTTCACACCATGCCACAGCACCCTATTTAATTATTTTTTTTCCTTTAGTGCTTCTCACTTTGTCCCTTCTATGCAGTTTATTTTATATTTGTAACTGTTCTTGTTAGAATGTAAGCTCCTGGACTGTGCTCCCTACTGTACCTTCAAGACCTTCATCAATGCCTGCCTGGCACAAAGTAGACATTTATACATTTTTGTTTAATAAATAAATAAAAAACCCATAAATATCATCCTCTCTCGTTGTTCATGTCTGTTACTCCTTTGGGAATATTTTCAGTAATGCCAAGAAAAGCCCTGATTGTCACTTCCTTCCTTCTTGCTTCCTTATGCTATTTCCTTGCATTGCCTCTTATTTCATGATATTTCCTCTCTCATAAATAAAGTTAAACATAATTATAATCTATGCATATTGACATGTTTTTAGTTCCCATAATGATTTTGTGCACTTTTATGCAAAATGGACAGCAAATATCTATTTTCTATCAAATTGACCATATTATCATAATCTGAATTATTGGCAAAAGGTTGTTTTCTAGAGTATGTGAAGGATTATTGTCTATCTAGTCTCCTCTGCTTTGTGGCAGGCACTACTAAAAGTGCTGCATATCCTGCTACTTGTTGGTGTTTTTCCTTCAGGAACAATTTCACACTATAAATCACAGTACATCTAAGAATAATTAGTAAAGTTCAACTTGGATATGATTTATTGCACATGAAATCCAAGAGAAAAACTGTAGAACTGGGAGCCACATTGTGATCTCAAAGCAATCTTTATTGATCCAACTAGGTTTTAACAACATCAGTCAAGATGTACTCTGGCAGCTGCTTGATATTTTTTGGCTATGGTGAGGATTTCACTGACATCTTTAGATTCTTCCCTCATCTGTCTCCTTGTCTGCCATCCCTTCTCTATTTTCAAAATCCATTTATGGCCAGATCTGTTGACTCAGGAGCACTGGCCTCTTTATAAATATTATAGAAAAAGAAGTTTTTAGACTGCCTTTTGCTTTTTTATTTTATTTTGCTAGTTATACTGATGCAAAAGCATTTTTCCTGTTCTTTGATAAAAATACATGTTCTCCTGACCATCAATGATTTATAAAAGAGGTAAGAGAGTAAGACACAATTTTATGATGCAAACTTTCCAAGTAGTTTCTTACTTAAAAAAAGATTATTTTGGAACTTAAATTTGCTCAGATTTAACTGCGTTTGTGCTGAATTTTTAAGAGGTCATTAATTGTGCTTATGTACATTCACCTTCTTCTTCCCTACTTTTGCCAAATGAACCATAAAAATTGCTACTGGAAGCAAGGGGAAAATGTGTAGCAGAGAAAGAGTGCTTTTCTTTATTTTTTATATTTGTATTTTATCTCCCTCTGTACATTTTTTCTAAGCCCTTGAGATCAATATAATTTTGTCTTTGTATACAAATCTGTTATAGTTTTCATATACTTCTCACTTATATTCTAGTTAGTTGTATTCATGGCTCTATTTTTTACTAATTTGAAATTGTGTTTCATTCATCTTGTCAATAACAACTGCTTCAGTAACTGAATTATAATAGAGACTTAATGCCCTTTGAACTAAATAGAGAATGTTGGCAATATGCTACACAAATCTTATAAATATGTTAGTTGAACATCTATGTGCAGGCCTATAATTATGCACTTGATGTATACAAATGAATATAAGACAATATCACAGTTGTTAACTTAGTGGAAAATAAACATAGGGATGTGGCTCAGGACTATATTTGGTTGTGCTATAGAACTATTATGTAGTAGAAATAAAATCCAAACTTACAATTCTTATGTATTCTTTACATTTTTAAGCAGCAGCTATAAATGTCACTGCTCCACTATGAACCATTCACTTTTTCTTTTTTGCGGAAAGAACAAGAATATCTTCAGCAATATTTTAGAGATAACGTGATTAAACTTGATCATGATGTCACTTACACAATGGCTTTTCAAAATAATTGTTTCATTATTAACTTGTGATAGGCCTTGTGCTATGGTCAACTACGTATACATATCATGTTCATTTCTTAAAACAACCATTTTGAGGTGCTTATGTAATTATTTTCACTTTACAGAGAAGTAAACTGAGGCTTAGTTAAAGATGTGAAGGAACTTTCCAAGGTCACAATGTAAGTGGAGCAGAGATTGGAACTACGATGTATTCTTTGGTTTTATTTTAACCAGCTTGCTTTTCAGCAAAATAAATGAGTGTGTATGAACTTTCTATCCAATGTTTCACCAAGTGAATGTGGATTTGCGCTTTCAACTCTGCAGACACATTTCCCAAAAGGATTGAACTTTCTTCAAATTATCACAAGGTGGCAGTGTATCAAACCTTAATTCAGAAGTTAAAGCATGCATTTGTAGTATATTGATACTTGCCTGAAAAAAAATATTGTTGGATGTTTAAATGAAAATAAAAACTGAGAAACAGACTGTTATAATTTAATTAATAATTTAAATTCTGGAAAGTATATTTTTGGATATACACTTTTGATCTATAACCTACAAGGAAAATAATCCCCTTTATTTGAAAAGATAGACCATATACTGATTTTGACATTTTCTTATTTTCTATATGAAACATAAGTGTGTGTTTTATTCTAATGCAATTGTCCAACCTAAAAATTGCATGATGATTCTTATATGAAAATGCTTTGGCAGGTTATGACTATTCTTGAAGGTATATTGTTTTTATAAATCATAATAAAATTCCTCTAACAACATAAATAATGCTAGACAATTATGAGCATTGTTACAAGGCCTTTTAAAAGTGAACACTGTTTATATCCTCTACATAGATTTAAATTTGAAATGATTCAGTACATTATAACTTGTATCTCTTAATATTGCCTTTAGGCTCTAATTACCTTCTCTAGTTAATAATATCCTTCTTTAAAAATGATAGTCAAGGTGACTTTTGTTTAAGAGACACAATATTGTAATTCTCACATTTCAGCCAGGTTGCCACCAAATGAACCAGAGATGACATTCTGAACTTTATATGCCTTAAATGTAATTTTTAATTAAAATTTTTACTTCTTGTTGCTGTATTTTCTGATTATATTCAAATAGTAATGGGAAAGACCTTTCCAAAGAGGCCAAAACAGTACATGAATCTATAATCTTAAAAATAACAGTCAAAGACTATGGGGCATAATAATTTATCTCCACTCTGTAATTCTGAATCACTTCCTTTGTTTCTCACCTCCCATGTGAGATTCCTCTCTCCCAAACACATCATGAGTCATTTTTTATGTATACATTCTCCACCCTGCCTGCAGTTGACTATAAAATAGCATTAACAATTTTAAAGGTAATTCTGAATTTAGATCCCTTTCCTTACACATTGAGAAAATACAATATAGATACCTTTTTTTAATGTCTCCTAAGCACTCTATTATGTTTTGCTTGGTGTGACAAGATACTTTACATCTTCCAAAAAAGTCAATTTCTGTTGATAAGTAACAGAAAAACATGGTTGAGATGAATACTTGAATTAATGGAGAAAGATATAATTATTTTGTTGTTGAATGAACATTTATGAAAGAAAAAATATGCCAGTGTTTCTGTGTTCTGGCTTTAAATTCAACTATTACCTCAAAACGCTCTTTTATTGCTTTCTGTAATGCTGCCAATTTACTGGGGAACAAATTCATCAAATGAATTTAATTTGTTTTACATTTTATTTTCTTCTGTTTATCTTGTGCCTGGAATGCTTATCAAGTTTAATTCTTTGTATATTATGTCTTTGTTATATTTCTTCTTCTTTTTTTTTTTTTTTTTGAGTTGGAGTCTCACTCTGTCGCCCAGACTGGAGTGCAGTGGCCGCTCCCGGCCACCACAGCCTCGACCTGCTGGGCTCCAGCGATCCTTCCGCCTCAGCCTTCCGAGTAGCCGGAATTACAGGTATGCACTACCATGCCCGGCTGATTTTTTATTTATTTATTGTAGAGATGAGGTCTCGCTGCCCAGGCGGGTCCCGAACCCACGGGCTCAGGCAATTCACTCACCTCAGCCTCCCAAAGACGCGGGATTACAGGCTGAGCCACCGAGCCCGTCTTCTTCTTCTTTTTGAATAAAAATTTTTTCCATGTTATCCTTTAAGCCTGGTATCGACTGTCCAGAATAGAGGAATGGACAGAAGAGAACCCAGTAGAGCTTCACACTTCTACTCCCCTAGTGGGTACTATTTATTATTTTTTTAAAAAGTTGATCCTTTACCTGAAATATTTTGGGAGTCTTTTAAATATTCATCTTATCAAGGGAGATGCATATTTCTTTTTTAATACCACAAAAGATCAGAAGAAATTTTAATACAATTAAAAAAAAAAAACCTCCTAGAAAAATCCACTGATAGAATGAGGTAACTTGCAAAACAAATAAACAAACAAACAAAACTAAATTGCGATTCCTACTTTTCTAAATTCCTAAATTTTATGGTTGGTACATAATTAATTCCTGTGCTATTTACCATATTCCACAACCATTTGGCTGGGAGAGGTAGGAGAATTATAATGAGAAACAAAGGCTGTTTGTTTCATGTGGCTTTTATGAATAAAGAATGTAGATAATTATTCCAAGAGGTATCAAAGGAGTACTGGTCCCATGTTCCTGAATATTTTTTAGTTAAACGCAGAATGTATTTGCAATATCTTATGTGTAAAATTACCCGGATGGAACTGTGTGTACTTTTTGGTTAATAAAACTAAACTGTCACACATAATGTTGGTTTCATGTACAAAAATACTACCTTGATTACTCACATTAGATGAGTTGCAGAAAAATATATTCCCATCATTGAGCTCCATGTCTGGACTTCCTACTTTATCAAATATTGTCATTGTTCTTATGGTAAAATATATTTTACTTTTGTGTCAAATAATTTTTCTAACTTTATTTACAGTTATCAAAACATAAGTTTCATAATTTTCTACTTGTTTACTTTTATATTTCTTATAATTTGGATTAAAGTTTTAAAACTACCTGCTATAGTTTAATTTTCTCATTTATTTTAAAACCTTTATTTCTAAAAGTATAACATATTTTAAATAATGAAAATCAAATGGTGAGATTTCTGGATATAATAAAGTAATATCTGAACTATCAAAATATTCTGATATGAGTTACTCAGGTGATATTTTCAAATTAATAAATTCTAAAGTCTCTTAGAATTTAGTTATGTACTTTATAAATGTTTTTCTTTGAAAATTTCAAATCTATAGAAACAGTGAAATAATTATATATGAAAATCCATAAGACCCATTGCTTTGTTAAGCTATGGTGTGTCCACATGACACTTTGAGCTATGGCAGCCATGTTTCCTAGCTTTGCCCCCCTCCCCTACCTTGGGGAGGTAAATTTCCTTTCTCTCTCTCTTTCTAATTTGCTTTCTTAATAAGCTATATTTTTCAATCAAAAAAAAGAAAAACCATGTACAATTCAGAGAGAATGCCAAATGAACATTTGCTGTACTTTCTTTACCTTTCTCTTTATCTACTTATCTATCATCTTCCACTCTCATTTTTCCTTCTTCTCTTTCTCTTTGTTATTTATTTACTTTGAAGTGGAGTATCACTCTGTCACCTAGGCTGAAGTGCAGTGTACTCCACCACAGCCTCGACCTGTTGGGCTCAGAATCCTTCCATCTCAGACTTCCAAGTAGTTTGTACTACAGACATGCACAACCATGACTGGCTAATTTTTTGATTTATTGTAGAGATGAGGTCTTGAACCTCTGAGCTCAGGCAATCCTCTCGACTCTGCCTCTTAAAGTACTGGGATTATAGATGTGAGCCGTTGCACCTGGGCTCTCTTTCGCTTTCTACAGAAAGTTTGCCAAGCAATTTGAAAGCAAATTCCAGATATCATAATTGCCTCATGCATATTTCTACCATAAGAGATTTGACTACATAAGCATAATACTAAAATCACACCTATAATCATTTACATTTACTTAATAATATTAAAAGTTATCTTTTGCCCCCTTTGAGGTACAACTTAAGGTACTACTGTACTGATTTTCATTACTTTAGATTAACTTTTGTCTATTCATATAAATGGAATCATGTGTAAATATATTATTTTGTCTTTGATTTTTTATTGAATATAATGTTTCTGAAATTTATTCATATTGCTGAACATATGTATAATTTTATTAGAAACTGCCAGATATTTTATACAGCAGTTATTCCATCAACAATGAGCTTCATTTTGTCCACATTCTTGACAACATTTATAGAGGACATTCACTTTTGTATCCCTGAGATATCATGAAAAAGTTTGGTTACTTTTAAATCTCTATACTGTGAGAAATCTCAGGCTATTTGGAAAGGCCACATGTAGATGTTTTGTTCAATGACACCAATGGGCTGAGCCTGTGGTCATCCTAAGCCCAGGTACCAAACATGAATGAAGACACCTTTCAACAATTCCAGCCCCTCATCAAGTCCCCTGGTTGTTCCAGTCTTTCCAGCTGAAGATCAGACATTGTGGAGGAAAGACATGCTATTCCCATCTGAATTCCTGAACCATAGAATCCATGTGTATAATAAAATGGTTATTTTACTTATTTATTTATTTAAAATTTATTTTAAAGATGTGGGGTACAATTCAGGTTTAAGTATACAAATGGTCATTATACAGGTAAAGTTTGGGACTGACTTTGATTCCCACTTCGCCTGGTTTGAGATCAGGTACCCTTACTGATGAAGTGTGCCTCCTCTCCTCCCTCCCCTGGCTGTGTCCTGCTACTGCCAATCCCTTTCTTACAGTATTATGATAATTGGCCAGGGTCCGCTTATGAGTGAGAACATGTGATACTCAGTTCTTTATTTCTCTGACAGATCATTGAGTATTATAGACTTGAAATTCATTCAAGTTGCTGCAAAGCCATAATTTTGTCATTCTTTATGGCTGTATAATATAAAATAATTATTTTATGCCACTTAGTTTTGAAGTGATTTGTTCTGCAGTGACAGTAACCAGACATTTGGATATATTATACTTTCATTATCATTCAGTTTAACATATTTCCCAGTTTTTCATGAGTTTTCTTCTTTGGCTCATGGATTATTTAGAAGTGTTTAGATAAATGTCATAAATTTGGGGATTCTATAGATATTCTAATTGACCTCTAATTTAATTTTGTTATGTTCAGAGAACATATTCTGAATAAATGCAGTCCTTATAAGCTTGTTGAGACTTGTTTTATGGTCCATATAATATAATTAGTAGTTGCTAATTATATTATTTTACAAATATCAATTGGTTCAAGTCAGCATTGTTTAGGCAATTAATTTTCTTGCTGTTTTTTCAGTTCAGTTGTCCTATCAACTTTTGATATAGATAAATTAAAATTACCAAAATTGTAGATTTGTCTATTTTCTCCTTCAGTTCTGTCAAGTTTGCCTAATATATTCTGAATTCTTATCAAGAACATTTGCCTGTGCATGCAGAATTTGAACATATGTTTCAAGAATTTATACTTTTATTGTTATAAAATGACCATTATTAAATCTGGCAAAATATCTTATAGTCTGGTTGATATAGTATTAGCAAATTTTTTTAACTATGAAGATATTTCCTTATAGTTACTACTTGCATGGTTTATCTTTTCCAATTATTTTACTTTCAATCTTTTTGGGTTCTTAATTTGTAATGTATCTCTTATAAACAGCATCTAGTAGAGTCCTTTTTAAAAATCCAGTCTGTCGATCTCTGCCTTTTATTCAGAATGATTAGTCAATTTGTATTAATGTAATTACAGATGTGGTTTGGATTAAGTCTATCACTTACTAATTGTTTTCTATTGCTCCCCTTTGTTCTGTATTCCTATTTTATTGCCCTTATTGTGAATTTATCAAGTATTAATTTAAAATTTATGTTAGATACCTATTGACTTTTTAGCTATTGTAGATGAATATAATTGATACTTTCCAAAAGTAGAGGGAAAATGCCTCTAATAAAGGAAACTAGCAGTATAGTCATGGTTTTTCTCCAAAATTCTGGATGTAATATTCATGATGATTTTTCAAAAGTAATAAGGGGAATCTATATACAAAAAAATCTGGAAACAGACTTTATGCCTTTTGCAAAAATTAATTCCACATGAATCATAGACCTAAATATAAAGCACAGAACTTTAAACTACCTAGGAGATGATACAAGAGAAAATCTAGGTGACAGTGCATTGGTAATGACTTTTAAGATATAACATGTAAAGCATAATCCATAAAACAAAAAACTGATAAGTTGGTCTTTTTAAAAAACTTCTGCTCTGCAAAATACAGTTAAAAATAAAAATAAGCCAATAAGCTGGACTGAAAGTATACATTTGCAAAGACATATTTGATAAAGAACTAATACCTAAAATATAGAAGGAATTCGTAAATTTATTAATAAGAAAACGAACAGCCAGATTTTTTAAAACTGGAAAAGACCTAGGCAGATATAAAAACAGATATATCTCTTCAATGAACACATACTTATGGAAAATACACATATGAAAAGATGTAAAACATTACATATTATGGAATTGCAAATTAGAACAACAGTGAGACAACACTGTGCACTTATTACAATGGCCAAACCCCAGAACACTGACAATATTAAAAGCTGACAAGAGTGTGGAGCAACAAGAACTTTCATTTGTTGCTGATGGGGTTACAAAATGGTAACCTCTCTGAAGTCAGTTTGGCAGTTTCAAATAAAACTAAGTTTACTCTTTCAACATGATCTAGCAATTGCATTCTCAACTGATTTATAAACTATATTTGCACAAAAACCTGCACATGAATATTTTCACAGCTTTATTCATAATTGTCAAAACTTGGAAGTAACCAAGATGTTCTTCAATATATTAATAGATAAATGAACTGTAGAAATCAACTCTGAACATGACTGCATACATATTTCTTCAATATCCTACTTTCAATTATTTTGGACATACTGTCACAAGTGGAATTGTTGGGATCACATTGTAATTCTATTTTTTTGAGCTCCTATAATGTTCTCCATTGTTTTAAATAATTATGTACCATTTTACATGCTCACCAATGGTGCAGAAGGGTTCCAATTTTTTCAAATCCTTACACTCATTATTTCTTGTTTATTTTTGATAGTCATCCTGACAGCATTATTCACCTTAGCTAAAATGTGAAAGCAGCCCAAGGGTTCACTGGCAGCTGCATGGACAAACAAATATAGCATATACATCCTATAGAATAGGTATATACATATGATGTAATACTATTCAGTCTCAAAAAGAAGGAAATTGACATTTTCCACAACACAAATGAATCTTGAGGACATTATGCTAAGTGAAATAAGCTAGAAAAAAATACAAATACTGTATCATTAATTTATATGAGGTATTTAAAGTAGTAAAAAGCATAGAGACAGAAAGTAGAATGGTGATTTCCAGAACTGAAGATGGGGGAAATGAGGAATTATTATTTAATGGATAGAGTTTCAGTTTACAAGATGAAAAGAGTTATGAAGATGGATGATGGTGACAGCTGCAAAGCACCATGAATGTATTTAATACCACTAAGCTGTATACTTCAAAATGGTAATGAGCTGGGTGTGGTGGTTCATGCCTGTAATCCCAGCACTTTGGGAGCCTGAGGCAAGAGGATTGCCTGAACTCAGGGGTTTGAGATCAGCCTGGGAAAATTGGTGAGAACACGTCTTTACAATAAATAAATACATAAATAAATATATACATGCATACATACATACATAAAATGAAGGAAAAGAAAAAAAATAGCTGGACATGGTGGTGCATGTCTGTAGCTCCAGCTACTTTGAAGGCTGAGGTGGAAGTAGGTCGAGGCTGGCTGGCTGTGAGTGTGCCCTGCACTCCAGCCTGGGCAACAGAGTGAAATTATAACTTAAAAAAGAAAAGAAAAAGAAAAGAATGATTATGTTGGTAAATTTTGTAATGTGGATTTTCCCACAATTTAAAAAAATGAAAAGTACATGAAATTGCTATCAAGCCATAAAGAAACATGGAGGGACTAAAAAGCATATTGCTAAGTGAAGAGTAATAACGAACCTGAATGCCAATGCCATAGGCAAAATTTTGGCAGTGACGTTTTCTCCAGCTTTGCTAGGATATGATTGTCCTAAACTGTATATATTTAAAGTGTATGATCTGATGAATTTTGACCTGAGAAGCTATCACCAAATCAAGGTAATGGACATATCCCTCACTCCCAAATGTTTCCCTATGTTCATTTGTAATCTCTCTCTTCTCCTGATCCCATACTGTGTTCCAGACAACTACTGATTTACTGTTCCTCACTACAGGTTAGTTTTGCATTTACAATAATTTTGTGTAAGCAACATAAAATACATACTCTTGGTTTGCATAGCCTTTTGATTTAGCATAATCATTTTGAGATACATCCATATTGTTGTATGCATCACACGTGATGTTTCCTTAGACTCCTTTAGTTCAGTTTAATTACTATGTAAGATTTTAACAAATGGATATATCACTGTATATTTTTTCATCTGTGATGGATAGTTGTATCATTTCCAGGTTTGGACTATTACAAATAAAACTTTTATAAACATTTGTGTGCAAATCATATGTGGAAATATTCTTTCATTAACTCAGAACAATTTCTTTAAGTTTCAGTAGCTGGCTCACATGTTGAACTTTTTGGAAGCTGTCAAATTATTTGTCAGAGTAATTTTACCATTTTAAATGCCCTTCAGCTGTGTACATGTGTCATAGTTGTTGCATATCCTCGCCAAGACTTGGTATATATGGTGCTTTCGGTTTTAAAAAAATCTTAGCTATTCTAATAGGTGCACAGTGGCATGTGCTTGGTTTTAGTTTTTTCTCATTAATAATGATAGTATATATTGAGTATATGCTTATTTGTCATTCATATACTTTCTGAGATTGAAACCTGTTCAAATCTTTTGCCCACTGAAAACGTTGGGTTTTTGCCTTTTTTCATTGAATTGTAAGGTAAGAGTTCTTTATATAGTCTAGATATAAATACTATATGTATATGTTTGTGTGTATTATATAAGCAAAATATTTACTTCCAATCATTGATGGCTTTTGTTTATTTTCATAACAGTGAACTTTGAAAAATAAGTTATTAATTTGGTGAAGTCCTCCTTTTTTGTTTTGTTTTGTTTTTACTTTGAGAGATCGTTTTTAGCTGGGCTCGGTGGCTCAGTCTGTAATCCCGCTCTTTGGGTGGTTGAGGTGAGTGGATTACCTGAACCTGTGGTTTCGAGATCCGCCTGGGCAACTTGGAGACCTCATCTCTACAATAAATCAAAAATCAGCAGGGCGTGGTAGTGCGCCTGTAATTCCGGCTACTTGGAAGGCTGAGGTGGAAGGATTGCCGGAGCCCAGCAGGTAGAGGCTGCGGTGGCTGGAAGTGGCCACTGCACTCCAGTCTGGGCGACAGAGTGAGACTCCAACTCAAAAAGAGAGAGAGAGAGAGAGAGATAGAGAGAGAGAGAGAGAGAGAGATAGAGAGAAAGAGAGAGAGAGAAAGAACGTTTTTAGTGGTGTAACTAAGAGCTATTCATCTTAAGTCTCAAGGATTTTCTCTTATTTTTTTTAAGGGCATTTTATAATTTAGATTTATATTTAGGTTTATGATCCTATGGGATCTTATATACATTGCAAGGCATGATTTGAAGTTAATTTTTATATATGCTTATATCAAAATTTTCTAGCACATTTTGTTTAAAAGACTATTTTTTCTCATTGAATTGTCTCTACCTTTGTCAAAAATCAATTGATTATATTTGTGTGGTTCAACTTCTGGATCCTCTATTCTATTCTGCTAATATATGTGTCTGTTCTTACATTTGGCAGTTGTTTCTGAGGTTACTTTAGGGAAAAATAGAAAAAGACATTTATTTTCTTATAACACTTTTGAAAACCATGTACTTGGCACTTCAGGATAGAATCTCAGAGTAAAAATTGCAAAAATTATAAGCATGACTTCATAAATATACATATACATATATACACTAAAATCTAATCTTCTTCTTTATTCTGTCTCTTTTTTGGATAAAGTATAGTGGAAAATAAGCCCAAATTAACCACTTTTGAAACAGACCCAAACGTGTGTATCTCATCTTTTAAAGAGTACATTTTTGTGTATTAAATTTTCTTTTCTGGAAAGTAAAAAGATTATGCCCTTTTTTTAATATTTGGTTGGAATGCGTGACTAGAAAAAGCTTATCCTAAAATAGCATTGAGTAGCATTCTATATAAAATCAAAAAATAAAAGCCAGGCGCAGTGGGTGTTCACCCTTGTCATCATATAACTTTGTGAGGTGAAGGTGAGAGGATAGCCTGAGCCTGCGGGTTTGAGATCAGCCCTGGCTACTTGGCGAGCCCTCATCTCTACAATAAATAAAAAATTAGCCAGTCAGTAGTGCGCTCCTGTAGTTCAGGCTACTTGGAAGGCTGAGGTGGAAGGATCGTCCAATCCCAGCAGGTCGAGGCTGGGGTGGCTGTGGACGTGCCACTGCACCCCAGCCTGGGCAACAGATTGAGACTCTGACTCAAAATAAATAAAAATAAATAAATAAAATAACCGGGTGACAGAGTGAGACTTCAACTGAAAAAAAAAAAAATTAACGTGGTGGTGCTGCCTGTAGTCCCAGCTACTCCGGGGGCTAAGACTGAAGGATCTTCTGAGCCCAGAAATTTGAGGCTGTGGTATGATCCTGGGACTGTACTCCAGACTGGGAGACTGGTGAGACCCTGACAAAATAAAATAAAATAAAATAAAATAAAATAAAATAAAATAAAATAAAATAAAATAAAATAAAGTAAAATAAAATAACTTAACAATTATGTTGCTCAGATCTTCTATAGCCTTGCAAATTATTAGTATGCTTAATCAATCAGATTTTTAGATAATTCTATTTAAATTCCCCCTATTATTATATCAGTTTTCTTATATTTCAATAACATGTTGCTTTATAATGTGAACATTACCTGCAGCAACTAGTTTTAATTTTCTCTTATGCAGAAAACTTATGGCTACAACTCCTTTTCCCACATAGGCATTAAACATTAAGTTATGTTTCTAATCCCAGTATTCATTGTTTTTCTTTCTCACATGGTTTCAATTTCTGATAGTTTCTATTTCTGATATTCAAGCTCTATTACTTGCTTTACACATCATGTACTCAGCCTATATGTATCAATATGACTCGGTTATTTGTTCCATTAAGCCTTTGCATAAGAAAGATAAGACTGTAAACAAATAAATAATCTTTTAAAAATTAATTAATTAATTAATTTTTTATTATGATATTGTGGGGTACAGTTAAGGGTTAGGTATACAAATACATTTCATTCAGGCACTCTTGTTGATAAGAGGCGTTTCCGTCCCCAGAGAGATATTTGCTACTGTTAATCCCATCTCCCTCCCCGCATAGTTTCCCACTGCTGTCAGTCATTTTCTTATATTATTACATTGGATGTTCAAGGTCCATTATATGAGTGAAAACATGTGATACTCGGATCTTTGTTTCTGAGAGAGTTCACTCAATATTATAGACTCTAGTTCCATCCAGATTGCTGTGAAATACATGATTTTGTTCTCTTTTATAGCTGCGTAGTATTCCATCGTGTATATGTACCACATTTTTTTAATCAATATTTTTTATTATAATGTTGTGGGGTACAGTCAAAGGTTAGGTATACAAATACGTTTCATTCAGGCACCCTGTTGATAAGAGATGTTTCCCCATCGCCAGACAAGTATTTGCTACTGTTAATCCCATCTCCTTACGCCCCATAGTTTCCCACTACTGTCAGTCATTTTCTTATATTATTACATTGGATGTTCAAGGTCCATTATATGAGTGAGAACATGTGATACTCGGATCTTTGTTTCTGTGAGAGGTCACTTAGTATTATAGACTCCAGTTCCATCCAGGTTGCTGTGAAATTTGTGATTTTGTTCTTTTTTATGGCTGCATAGTATTCCATTGTGTATATGTACCACATTTTAAAAATCCAGTCCTCTTTTGATGGGCAGCATGGTTGCTTCCAAGTTCTTGCTATTGTGAACAATGCTGCAATAAACATATGTGTGCAGGTATTTTTTTTATAGAGTAATTTGAGTTCTTCAGGGTATATTCCCAGTAGGGGGATTGCGGGGTCATATGGGAGGTTGATATTTAGAGCTTTTAGGAATCGCCACACTGCTTTCCACAGAAGTTGCACTACTTTACACTCCCACCAACAGTGTAGAATTGTTCCCTTTTCGCCACACCCTCTCCAGCAGCTGTTATGTTTTTGAGTTATTGATAATAGCCATTCTAACTGGAGTTAAGTGGTATATCAGTGTGGTTCTGATTTGCATCTCCCCGATGATTAGTGAGGTGGAACATTTCTCCATGTGTCTGTTGGCTGCTCAGATGTCTTCCTTTGTGAAGTGTCTGTTCATATCTTTTGCCCATTTCATAATGGGTTTTTTTTTTTCTTTTCAGCACTTTTGAGTTCCTTGTAGATCCAAGATGTTAAGCCTTTGTCAGACCTGGTGTTGGCAAATATTTTTCCCAGTCTGTAGGCTGTCTCCCTGCTCTCTTGATGGTTTCTTTGGCTTTGCAGAAGCTTGTCAGTTTAATAAGGTCCACTTTTCTATCTTCTCTCTTATGTCCTGTGGATTTCGGGTTTTGTTCAGGAATTGGATGCCAGTTATGATTTCCATGAGTGTATGTCCTTCATTTTCTAAGGTTCTTATGGTTTGAGGTTTTACATTTAGGTCTCTGATTGATTTGGAGTTCTCCTTTGTGCATGGGGATATATAGGGGTCCTGTTTCAATCTTCTGCATGTGATCAGCCAGTTTTCCTAGCACCATTTACTGAATAGGTTCTCCTCTCCCCAGTGGTAGGTGGGGAGTCTTTGTCGAATATGAGTTGGTTGAGAAATTGAGGTTTGGCTTCTGGAATCTCAATTCTATTCCATTAATCTACATGCCTATTCCTATACCAATACCAAGCTGTTTTGATGATTGTAGCTTTATAGTAAAGTTTGAAGTCTGGTAATGTGATACCACCTGCTTTGTTTTTTTTTTGCTGAGGATTGTTCTGGCTATTCTTGGATGTTTGTGTTTCCATATGAATTCCTGTGTTGTTTTTTCTAGGTCTGAGAAGAATGTTGCTGGGAATTTGATGGGTATGTCATTGAATTTTTTAGATTTTCCTTAGGTAAGATTGACATCTTCACAATGTTGATTCTTCCAATCCATGAGCATGGGATATTTTTCCACTTGTT
>NW_007255837.1:107124-108098 GCF_000164805.1 Carlito syrichta | reverse complement strand
ATGTTGACCAGCCTTGCATTCCAGGAATGAAGCCTACTTGGTCATGATGGATGATATTTGAGATGTATTGTTGAATCTGGTTTGCTAGGATCTTGTTGAGAATTTTAACATCTATGTTCATCAATGATATTGGCCTGTAGTTCTCTTTCTTTGTTGGATCTTTACCTGGCTTGGGTATCAATGTGATGTTGGCTTCGTAAAATGATTTGGGAGAGTTCCATCTTTTTCAATCATCTGGAATACCTTCAGTAGGATTGGTATCAGCTCCTCCTTAAATGTCTTGAAGAATTCTGCTGGAAAGCCATCTGTACCAGGGCTTTTTTTTTTTTAGATAGTTTTCTTATTACATAGTCGATTTCCTTGATTGTTATTGGTCTATTTAGGGTCTCAATTTCTTCTTGTTCCAACCAAGGTAGGTTGTGTGATGTCAGAAAGTCCTCCATTTCCTTAGGTTTTCAAGTTTGTTTCCATATGACTCTACGTAGTAGTCTCTAATGAGCTTTTGTATTTCTTTAGGGTCAGATATGTTTTCATCTTTTGTGTTACTGATTGTGCTTATTTGGGTTTTTTCTCTTTTTTTTTTTTGGGCAGTCTAGCCAGGGGACCATTGATCTTGTTTATCCTTTCGAAGAACAAGCTTTTTGTTTCATTGATTTTTTTGTATTGCCTTTTTGTCTTCTATGTCCTGGATTTGGGCTTTTATTTTGGTGATCTGGATTCTTCTGCTGAAATCAGGGTTTTTGTGGTCTTGCTTTTCCAGCTTCCTTAGGTGGCTTGTTAGGCTGTTAATTTGTGTTCCTTCCATTTTCTACATATGTGTTTGTAGGGATATAAATTCCCATCTTACTACAGCTTATAAGGAATCCCAGAGATTTTGGTTAGATGTTTCTTCATTTTCCTTTGTTTCCAGGTATCTTTTGATCTGTTTTGATTTCATCATTGACCCAGGAGTTGTTTAGCATCATGCTGTTTAG
>NW_007255837.1:101146-106716 GCF_000164805.1 Carlito syrichta | reverse complement strand
TCTAGGGTTGTGAGTGGGGTATTAAAGTCCCCAGTTATGATGGTGTTAGAGTCAATATCTATCTTTAGTTTTCCTAGAAGTTGCTTTATGATAGTTGGTGCTCCTATGTTGGGTGCACATATGTTTAAGATAGATATTTCTTGTTGATGGAGTGAACCTTTTAGCATTATGTATTTGCCCTCTGTATCTTTTTCAATTTTTGATACTTAAATGGTATTTTGTCTGAAATTAGGATCGGCATCCTCCTTTCTTTCATGTTCCTTTTGCCTGAAAATTTGTTTCCCATCATCTTACTTTGAGTCTGTGTATGTCCTTTCTAGTGAGATGGGGTTCTTGAATATATATTGGTCCCTGGTGATATGTTATCTATTTTGGCATTCTATGTCTTTTCAGTGGTGCGCTTAGTCCATTCACATTCAGGCTAATTATTGAAATGTGAGAGTTCATCCCTATTATACAGTTCTTATAGAGCTCTTGTTCTTCCACTTGGTTTTTTTTGTCTTTCTTTTGGTTTTGGGGTTTGTTCATATATATTTTATTCTTTTCCCTGTACTCTTGTGAAGAACGCTGTTCTTTTTTCCTTTTCTTCTGTGTTTAGTACTTTCTTAAGTGTTTCATGTAGAGGTGGTTTGGTGGCAGCATAAGTTCTTAGGGATTGGATATCTGGGAAAGATCTTAATTCTCCCTCGCTGATGAAGCTTGGCTTGGCCAGGTAGGTTATTCTTGGTTGAAATTTTTTATCTTTTAGGATTTTCAAGATAGGGCTCTAAGCTCTCCTAGCCTGCAGGGCTTCTGTAGATAAATCTGTTGCTATTCTGATTGGTCTTCCATAGTAGGTGATCTGGCCTTTTTCTCTTGCTGCCTTTAGGATTTTTTCTTTTATGCCTACTTTGTTTAGGTGAATTATTATGTGTCTAGGAGTTGGTCTTCTCATTTGTTGTCTTGCAGGGGTTCTCTGAATCTCTTGTGTTTGAATTTTTGCATCACTGATTAGATAAGGGAAGTCTTCTTGAATGATCTCATGGAAAGTTTGTTCCAGTGTGGTCTCTGTCTCTCTTTTTGCCTCAGGAATGCCAATTACTCTTAGGTTCTGTCTTTTGATCTTAATCACTCATCTTTTGAAGTTTTTGTTCTGTCTTTTTGAGCTTTTTCTGTGTTTTTAAGAGTTTGGGTTAGTTCTACATTTCTGTCCTCAAGCTCTGAGATTCTTCCTTTTGCTTGCGTAATTCTGCTTTCCATGCTTATCAGTTTGTTATTTATTTCATTTGCAGTATTCTTTATTACTGTTATCTCAGATATCAGCTATTTCCTAGTTTCTTCTTGTGTCTCCTCAATTCTTTTTAATCTCTCCATTAATGTCTTGATATCTAAGTTTGTGGTTTGAGACCCTTTATTCTGGGGGCTCTTCATTGTTTACATTCCGAGGTAAGTTTTCTCAGTGTCTGCTCTCCCAGGGGTCTGGGAGAGACCCATACTCTTCTTTCGGTTTTTCTTCCGTTGTGTAGATTTTTTCTTTCTCCCCCTTTCCCTCCCCTTCTTTAATTCTGTTTTTGAGGGAAGGTGGTGTTGCTTTTATTTCTCTTCTGCAATATCCTGTTCTTCCTTATGAGGGTCTTCTGGCTTTGTTCACTTTTGAGGTTGGAGTGTAGGCTGCAATCTGTACTTTTTGCAGTTTTGAGGTTTAATTCAGGGGGAAGCTGTGGTTCAGAATGTATATGCTGATTCTAGCACCCAAAAACGGGTGTATGAGCACACTGTAACCTATTTCCTTCTGCCTTACAATCTGTCCATTCAGCAGTATGTAGTCTTGGTTCCTAGATTAAAATGGGGGTATAAAAGAGGAAAATAATGGAGGAATGCGGGTCAATAGGAAGTTAGAGAGAGAGAAGAGTGAGAGGGAAAACAGACATACATACCAACTATCAGGTGAGAAGGAGACACAAAGCCCTAAAGAAGTTTAAAAAGACACATAAGAAAGATTCCCTAAAGAATGCTGATAGCTATATGGACACAGACCAATATAATCATGAAACAGTGTAAGTCAGAACGCAAACAACAAACGTGATCAAAATAAACAGTCAAAATGACAAAATCATAAGTAACAATAACAGTTCAGACTAAAATCACTTCAGCTCTGATCTCCAGCCTCTCCCCTTTGCTTTTCGTTGCAGGCAGCTAGATTTACTCACAGTTTGGGTCTAGCTTCCTGGGAGTTGCTTTTATCTGTTTCAGCTTAGGGGTGGGGCTTTGTCTTTTGTTTAGCGATATTACCTTAGGAACCAAGGTGGAGTTTGTTGATAGTTGGGCAGGGCAATGGAAATCTCTGCCTGGAGAAAGGTGGAGGCAGATTCTCTTTTGTAGATCCCTTTCTCTCTGCTTGTCTGGGTCCCCAAGCTTGGGGTCACGGGCTGAGTGCCTCAGCCAGGGTGGGGCCGGGGCTCCAGAGCTCCAAAGCTCCAACGGGTAGGCAGTGAGTGGTGAGAGTGGCTCTGGGTCCCCCACAGGTTACTTCAACCAGGAATGGGACCAGTGTCTCTGAGGGGCGGGTGTCCAGAGCCTTCCTGAGTGACTGGCGGCTTGGTGCTGGGTGCCGGGCGAGAGACGATGTAGCCAGGGAGCTAGCTGAGACCCGAGACTCCCACACATGTGGTGGAACAGCAGTAGCAGGGGGCTGCAATATCTGGCCCTGTGTGGGACCGAAGATACCCAGGCCTCAGACAAGCGTGGCTGGTAGTGGATTGGGGGATGGTGGAAGAAAAGTAAGAGTCGTTTTGGGAACTCACGTTCGGAGAATATCACAAGTTCACCTATGCCGTTGACATCTTGTTCCCCCTCCTCCGTACCACATTTTTTTAATCCAGTCCTCTTTTCATGGGCAGCATGGTTGCTTCCAGTTTCTTGCTATTGTGAACAATGCTGTGATAAACATATGTTTGCAGGTATCTTTTTACAGAGTGATTTGAGTTCTTTAGAATATATTCCCAGTAGGGGGATTTTGGGGTCATATGGGAGGTTGATATTTAGAGCTTTTAGGAATCGCCACACTGCTTTCCAGAGGTTGCATTAGTTTACACTCCCACCAACAGTGTTGAATTGTTCCCTTTTCACCACACCCTCTCCAGCAGCTGTTATTTTTTGAGTTGTTGATAATTGCCATTCTGACTGGAGTTAGGTGGTATCTCAGTGTTGTTTTGATTTGCATCTCTCTGATGATTAGTGGGGTTGAACTTTTCTTCAAGGGACTGTAGGCTGCTTGGATGTCTTCCTTTGTGAAGTGTCTGTTCATATCTTTTGCCCATTTTATAATGGGGTTGTTTGTTTTTTTCTTTTCAGCACGTTTGAGTTCCTTGTAGATCCAAGATGTTAGGTCTTTGTCATTCCTGGTGTTGGAAGATACTTTTCCCCAGTCTGTGGGCTGTCTCCCTGCTCTCTTGATGGTTTCTTTGGCTTTGCAGAAGCTTGTCAGTTTAATGAGGTCCCACTTATCTATCTTATATCTTATGGCCTGTGGGTTTTGGGTTTTGTTCAGGAATTAGATGCCAGTTCCAATGCCCATGAGGGTATGTCCTTCATTTTCTAATGTTCTTATGGTTTGAGGTTTTACATTTAGGTCTGTGATCCATTTGGAGTTAATTTTTGCGTATTGGGATAGGTAGGGGTCCTGTTTCAATCTTCTGCATGTGGTCAGCCAGTTTTCCCAGCACCAATTACTGAATAGGTTCTCCTCTCCCTGGTGGTAGTTGTTGGAGGCTTTGTCAAAGATGAGTTGGTTGAGAAATTGAGGTTTTGCTTCTGGAATCTCAATTCTATTCCATTCATCTATATGTCTGTTCCTATACCAATACCAAGCTGTTTTGATGATTCTAGCTTTATAGTAAAGTTTGAAGTCTGGTAATGTGATACCACCTGGTTTGGTTTTTTTTTGCTGAGGACTGTTCTGGCTATTCTTGGACGTTTGTGTTTCCATATGAATTCCTGTGTTGTTTTTTCTAGGTTTGAGAAGAATGTTGCTGGTAACTTGAGGGGTATGGCATTGAATTTGTAGATTGCCTTATGTAAGATGGACATCTTCACAATATTGGTTCTTCCCATCCATGAACCTGGGATATTTTTCCACTTGTTTGTGTCATCTTGATTTCTTTGAGCAGTGTTTTGTAGTTTTAATTGTAAAGGTCTTTCACGTCTCTGGTTAGGAACATGCCAAGGTATTTCATTTTTTTGGTGGCTATTGTGAATGGAATTGTGCTTTTTATTTGAGTTTCTTTTTGTTTATTACTGGTGTAAAGAAATGCGATTGCCTTTTGCACATTTATTTTGTATCCTGAGACTTTGCCGAATACCTTTATCAGTGTAAGGAAGTTTTTGACAGATTCTCTTGGGTCTTCAAGGTACACAATTAGATCGTCTTTAAAGAGAGATAAATTGACTTCCTCTTTCCCTTATTTGGATACCCCTGATTGCCTTCTCTTCTCTGATTGCTCAAGCCAGGACTTCCAATACTATGTTGAACAGGAGGGGTGACAGTGGCCATCCTTGTCTTGTTCTAGTTTTCAGGGGAATTGTTCTAATTTTTGTCAGTTTAGGAGTATGCTGGCTGTGGGTTTGTCATAGATGACTTTTACTATTTTGAGGTATGTTCCCCATATGCTTAAATGTTCGAGGGTTTTTTCAAGAAGGGATACTGGGTTTTATCAAAAGCTTTTTCTGCATCTAATGATATAATCATGTGGTTTTAATTTTGCCGCCTTTGATGTATTTAATTACATTTATGGTTTTACGAATGTTGAACCAGCCTTGTATCCCAGGTATGGAGCCTACCTGTTCATGATGGATGATATTTGAGATGTATTGTTGAATCAGGTTTGCTAGGATCTTGTTGAGAATTTTAGCATCTATGTTCATAAAAGATATTGGCCTGTAGTTCTCTTTCTTTGTTGGACCTTTACCTGGCTTGGGTATCAATGTGATGTTGGCTTCGAAAATAATTTTGGGAGAGTTCCATCTTTTTCAATCGCCTGGAATGCCTTCAGTAGGATTGGTATCAGCTCCTCCTTAATGTCTTGTAGAATTCTGCTGGAAAGCCATTTGGACCAGGGTTTTTTTTGGTAGGTAGTTTTCTTATTACAGAGTCGATTTCCTTGATTGTTATTTGTCTACTTAGGGTCTCAATTTCTTCTTGTTCCAACCTAGGTAGGTTGTATGATGTCAGAAAGTCCTCCATTTCCTAAAATTTTCAACTCTGTTTCCATACAAGTGTACATAGTAGTCTCTAATGATCTTTTGTATTTCTTCAGGGTCAGATGTGACTTCATCTTTTGTGTTTATGATCGTGCTTATTTGGGTTTTTTCTCTCTTTTTCGTGGTCAGTCTAGCTAACGGATCATCGATCTTTTTTGTCCTTTCGAAGAACCAGATTTTTTTCATTGATTTTTTTGGTATTATCTTTTTGTCCTCTATGTCCTGGATTTGAGCTTTTATTTTTGTGATCTGAATTCTTCTGCTGAAATTAAGATTTTTGTGGTCTTGCTTTTCCAGCTTCCTTAGGTGGCTTGTTAGGCTGTTAATTTGTG
>NW_007255837.1:98491-101087 GCF_000164805.1 Carlito syrichta | reverse complement strand
TTGTTGGTGTCAATGTTTATTTTTATTCCACTGTGGTCCGAGAAGGTGCATGGTAGAATTTCCGTCCTTTTAAATTTGCTTATGCTTGATTTATGACCAATTATGTGGTCTATCTTAGAAAACGTTCCATTTGGTGATGAGTAGAATGTGTATTCTGTGCTCTTTGGATGGAGTGTTCTGTAGGTATCTATTAAGTCCATTTGGTCCAGAGTCACATTGAGTTTCTGAATCTCCTTGCTGATTTTTTTCCTGATGATCTGTCTAGGGTTGTGAGTGGGGTATTAAATTCTCCAGTTATGATGGTGTTAGAGTCAATATCTTTTTTTAGTTTTCCTCGAAGTTCCTTTATGAAAGTTGGTGCACCTATGTTTGGGTGCATATATGTTTAGGATAGATATTTCTTGTTGATGGAGTGAACCTTTTAGCATTATGTAGTGGCCTTCTGTATCTTTTTTAATTTTTGATAGCTTAAAGGGTATTTTATCTGAAATTAGGATTGTGACTCCTCCTTTCTTTTGTGTTCCGTTCACCTGAAAATTTGTTTCCCATCCTCTTACTTTGAGTCTGTGAGTGTACTTTCTAGTGAGATGAGTCTCTTGAAGGCAATAGATTGTTGCCTGGTGATATTTTATCCATTTTGCCATTCTATGTCTTTTCAGTGATGCATTTAGACCATTCACATTCAGGCTAATTATTGAAATGTGAGAGTTCATCCCTATCATAGAGTTCTTATAGAGTTCTTGTTCTTTCAGTTGGTTTTTTTTGGGTCTTTCTTTTGGTTTTGGGGTTGGTTCATGTATATTTTCTTCTTTTTCCTGTACTCTTGTGAAGAATGTTGTTCTTCTTTCCTTTTCTTCTGTGTTTAGCACTTTCTTAAGTGTTTCATGTAGAGCTGGTTTGGTGGCAGCATAAATTCTTAGGGATTGGATATCTGGGACAGATTTTAATTCTCCCTCACTGATGAAGCTTGGCTTGGCTGGGTACGTTATTCATGGTTCAAATTGTTTATCTTTGAGGACTTTGAAAATAGGGCTCCAAGTTCTCCTAGCCTGCAGGGTTTCTGCAGATAAATCTGCTGCTATTCTAATTGGTCTTCCATGGTAGGTGATATGGCCTTTTTCTCTTGCTGCCTTTAGGATTTTTTCTTTTATGCCTACTTTGTTTAGGTGAATTATTATGTGTCTAGGAGTTGGTCTTCTCATTTGTTGTCTGTAGGGATTCTCTGAATCTCTTGTGTTTGAATTTTTGCATCATTGATTAGATAAGGGAAGTTTTCTTGAATGATCTCATGGAAAGTTTGTTCTAGTTTGGTCTCTGTCTCTCTTTCTGCCTCAGGAAGGCAAATTACTCTTACATTCTGTCTCTTGATCTTAATCGCTCATCTCTTGAAAGTTTTGTTCTGTCTTTTTGAGCTTGTTTTCTGTGTTTTTAGGAGCTTAGGTTAGTTCTATATTTTGGTCCTCAATTCTGAGATTCTTTCTTCTGGTTGTGTAATTCTTCTTTCCATGCTTATCAGTTTGTTATTTATTTCATTCACAGTATTATCTATTACTGTTATGTCAGATATCAGCTCCTTCCTAGTTTCTTCTTGTGTCTCCTCAATTCTTTTTAATCTGTCCATTAATGTCTTGATATCTATGTTTGTAGTTTTAGACCCTTTATTCTGGGAGCTCTTCCTTGTTTGCATTTCAAAGTCAGTTTCCTCCGTGTCTGCCCTCCCATGGGTCCGGGAGAGACCCATACTCTTCTTATGGTTTTTCTTCATTTGTTTAGACTTTTCTCTCTCTCCCCCTTTCCCTCCACTTCTTTAATTCTGTTTTTGAGGGAAGGTGGGGTTGCTTTTGTTTCACTTCTGCAATATCCTGTTCTTCCTTTTGTGGGTCCTCTGGTTTGATTCACTTTTGAGGTTGGAGTGGGGGCTTCAGACTGTAATTTTTTCAGTTTTGAGATTTAATTGAGGGGGAAGCTGTGGTTCAGAATGTATATGGTGATTCTAGCATCCACGGCCAGGCCTATGAGCACACTGGAACCTGTTTCCCTCTTCCTTACAATCTGTCCATTCAGCACTGTATAGTCTTGGTCCCTAGATTAAAAAGGGGAGTATAAAAGAGGAAAATAATGGAGGAAGGTGGGGTCAATAGGAATTTAGAAAGAGAGAAGAGCGAGAGGTAAAATAGACATACATACCAACTATCAGGTGAGAAAGAGACACAAGGCTGGAAAGAAGTGAAAAAGGACATGTAAGAAAGATTCCCTAAAAAATACTGATAGTTACGCAGAGAAAGACCAATAAAATCAAGAAACAGTGCAAGTCAGAAGGCAAACAAAAAGCGTGATCAAAACAGTCAAAATGATAAAATCATAAGTCAAAATAAGCAATCAGACTAAAGTCACTTCAGCTCTGATCTCCAGCCTCTCCCCTTTGTTTTTTTGTTGCAGGCAGCTACAGTTACTTGCAGTGTGGGTTTGTTTGTTTATCTTCTATGCTGCTGCGCGGGCGTCTATCGCCTCATCTAGTTTCCTAAGCTTCAGGATAGAGAGAGCACTCACACTTCATGTCTCTGGTGACTGGGGGAGTCCAGAAGCTGTGAACATG
>NW_007255837.1:60469-98471 GCF_000164805.1 Carlito syrichta | reverse complement strand
CATCCACGGCCAGGTCTATGAGCACACTGGAACCTGTTTCCCTCTTCCTTACAATCTGTCCATTCAGCACTGTATAGTCTTGGTCCCTAGATTAAAAAGGGGGGTATAAAAGAGGAAAATAATGGAGGAAGGTGGGGTCAATAGGAATTTAGAAAGAGAGAAGAGCGAGAGGTAAAATAGACATACATACCAACTATCAGGTGAGAAAGAGACACAAGGCTGGAAAGAAGTGAAAAAGGACACGTAAGAAAGATTCCCTAAAAAATACTGATAGTTACGCAGAGAAAGACCAATAAAATCAAGAAACAGTGTAAGTCAGAAGGCAAACAAAAAGCGTGATCAAAACAGTCAAAATGATAAAATCATAAGTCAAAATAAGCAATCAGACTAAAGTCACTTCAGCTCTGATCTCCAGCCTCTCCCCTTTGTTTTTTTGTTGCAGGCAGCTAGAGTTACTTGCAGTGTGGGTTTGTTTGTTTTTTTTTTAGTCGGCTGCCTGGGGGTTGCTTTTGTCTGATTCAGCGTAGTGGTGGGACTTTGTCTCCTGTTTTGTGATGTTACCTTAGGAACTGAGGTAGGGTTTTTTGATAGGTGGGCAGGGCAATGGAAGTCTGCCTGGAGAATGGCCGAGGCAGTTTTTACAGATCTGTTTCTCTCCACTTTTCTGGGTCCCCCAGCTTGGGATCATGCCCTGAGTGCCTCAGCCAGGGTGGACCCAGAGTTCCAGAGCTCCAAAGCTCCAAAGGGCTGGCAGTGAAAGGTCAGAGTGGCCCTAGGTCACCCACAGGGCACTTCAGCCAGGAATGGGACCAGTGTCTCTGAGGGGCAGGCACTCAGAGCCTCCCTGAGTGACCGGCAGCTTGATGCTGGGGCTGGGCAGGAGATGATGTTGCCAGGGATGGTCCTGGGACCCGAGACTCCCATGCACATGGTGGAACAGCAGCAGCAGGGGGCCACAATATCTGGCCCTGCATGGGACCGAAGGTCCCCAGGCCTCGGACCAGTATGGCTGGTGGTGGGCTGGGGGATGGGGGAAGAAAAGTAAGAGTCTTTTTGGGAACTCATGTTTGAAGAATCTCACAAGTCCACCTATGCCATTGCTGTCTTGTTCCCATCTCCCCAAATAAATAATTTCAACATCTGTTTTAGAAAACCCCTGCTAGTTAGTTCATTTGAGACAAATATATGCCTACTTGGGGAAACAACCTTCTTATAAAACAGTTGTACTTATCAACATTTCTATAATCTCACTTCATTGTGTCCACCAATACTAAATGATTATGCCAGATATTTGCTAAATCATTTAAAATCTTCACTTTGAAAGATGCCTAAATCATTTGAGTGTAGATACAGATCCTATAGTCATCCTTTTCTTCTTTATGACATGTGATGGAGACTATTAATGTAATATTACCACTAATGGCAATAAAATTAATAAATTCAACTTTTATTTATTAATAGATTTTCTGATGACATCTTTGGGATATAAGTAATATTTTTGCAGGCAATAATTTTTAAGTATTTATAGTTTGTAAATTTTAAAAATATTCAGTTATAATTAATTTGAATGGATTTATTCACATTTTCTCTGAAACTTCAATGTGTTTATATTGGGTTTTATAGTGTTGGTTCCTGTATGATTTATTTATACTTCTGATACAATTCACTTATTCTCTCTTCATCTATGTCTAATTTACTGCTAAGTCTATCTCTTGTCCATTTAAATATACATACATATGTACACATATATGTATATCAGAATATATAATTTGATGTGAAAATATTTTTAGCAAATATTCTAGAATATATATTCTAGAATATAGAATATAGCCTTGGTGTAAACATGATGATGGATTTCTGGGTACAGCCTTAGTGAATTAATATCTGTGTATTTGGATGTCAACAAGACAGTCTCATGGTTGCCACAGACCAAGAGCGACTTACCATAGACTGCTGATTCATATCCTACTAAGTCTAGGCCAGAGGATGCAGATTTTCCTTTCCTACATTCCAGAAAATGTTTCCTTTTCTGCAATCTGCTCCTTAAGTAAGAGACTAGTTTTAATTGTCTATTATGCAGAAAACTTATGACTACAACTCCCTTTCCCATATAGACATGAAACATTAAGGTATGTTCCTAATCCCAGGACTCTAATTGGTTTTCTCTTTCTCACATGGTTTCAATTTCTGATAGTTTCTATTTCTGATTTTCAAGCTCTATTACTTACTTTAGACATCATTGTAAATATTTTATTCTATAACTTTTTGTGCTTGAAGTGAACATTAGAACTTGTTCATTCTTATTCAACATAACATCTTGATTGGAACTCCATGTGGGGAATTTATATGTTCCTATGAAATTGATCTTCTGTAATTTTCCAAGAATAGATCTGTATATTACCATCTAAAAACATCAACTCTATTTTCACTTATTAATAGCTGGGAAAAGACAAACATTGGTCTTTAATTTAATGGCCATGGTCCTTGCTTCTTTTCTCAGTGTTTGGCAGAGTGGTTTGGCTGAAGTAAGCCAATTCAATAAAATATACTTAGATCCTTGTTTATACTGGCCAGGCTGGTATTTGACATCTCTAACTGAGTTCCTGAAACTTTTCTAGATTATATAATGAGCCAAGATTTTTTGTTACCTAGAAAACTGGGTACCTTTACCCACTCTTAGCCTGGTTTGTATATATCTAACATAGGATGGAGGCAGAGTTCCTTCTGCTTGAGTGTTGTGTGCTGCAGTCAGTTGATAGGATCAAGGCATGCTCTTTTATAGAACAACCACAAAGGCAGGGGATTCTGTGTGCTCCTTTGTTTATCATATCTGACCATAGTGTTATCATATCTGACAATAGGGTCAGATATTATAAGTTGTTATAATATCTGATGATAGGGTTGATTGGGACCTGAACAACAGTCATAACTGACTAAAATCTAGTTTATTCAAACTTGTCCTGGGCTCATATCTACCCCCTCTTTCTCATTTCTGACTTTTGGTGTTTTGTTCCCATACCAATTACTGCACACTTAATTCTTCTTTTCCATAATTAGACTTGTCATATTTGGATATTTTATTGTTTCATTTTATTTTCAGTGAATCAGACCTTGAGCTTATTTTTCAATTCTCTTGAAATCTATTGCTGGATTCTCACTTTTGAATTCATAATTATAGTTGCATAACTTCTTTTCTCCTCCTTTCCTTCCTTACATTTGCAGAAGTAACTGTCTAATTTATTTTCTTACCTTGGTTCTGAGTCTTAAATATCAACTGGTAAGGGCATCATGTCATTATACATCCTTTTAGGTAGATGTAATCCTCAGATATTAAATAATTTTTTTAAGTCTAAAAGAATTTCATGAGAAACCATCTTTGGAAAATAAGGTGATTACTGGGAAGATCACAATATTCCTAATTACAACATTTCTATGCTCAAATTAATTTACAATAATTCCACAGAAAGCTTTGTGGCTTTCCTAGCACTGTTCATTGTTTTATTAAAAAGTTAATCATCTGTATATTCCAAGTACAATGTCAGCCAACATAAATGAGAAAACGGAATTCCTCACAATCAGGTTTGCTTTCTCTCTCAAAACCATCTTCACATAAAAGTTTCATCATATTCTTGACTGTCAGGGGAGGGGGGTGAGATTGACAGTAGAGGTAAAGTGCTAGGGGAGGGAAGGGCATACCTCATAAACAAGGGTACCTGCATAATCAACATTTGTATACCTAGCCCTGAATTGTACCCACATCTTTATAATAAAAAATTTTGTTAAGATTCATCATATTCAAGCCCAGTCATTCAGATAAACTAAAGAAAATAGAGATATAGTGAGTTCAGGGTAGTGTAGAAACTTACCCCAAATGGTAAGCATAGACATGTTAAGAACCTATTGCAAAGTATTGTCATTTTTTCCTGAATGTAGCTTGCAGTTTTATCATAGCCCTGTAGATTCTGTCCTGTGTTAAGTGGCATGAAATTCAAAAAGCAGTCTGAAGGCATAGGATGAAATAGGGCATAGAGATTAAGGGATGTCTGGAAGGTTTTTCCTTTGTTATCTATATCTTTCTGCTAACCATCTCTTTCTTTCCTAGAGCAGGAATTTACTCTAAACTTGAAGACTCAATGAAGTTAATGGCATACTTTATGTAAGAAAATGACTCCATGTAGAAAAATTAGTTTTGCTTATTTGCATTCATTTAAAATTCTTTCTGTATATAGAAAAGGTTATAAGGACAATAGGATTGTATTACCATAATATGATCACTACACAAAAGTGACTAAAAAAGAGGAAACAATTTTCAAAACGGGTCAACAAAGTCAAATTTGTGACAAGATGACAGGAGGTACTGAAAACCAGAGAAAACAAGAATCAAGAAAATGGGGGTGGGGGGAGGAACACTGTATACTGTGAAGAACTCAGTAGATGTATTTGTTAAAAAAATATATATGTAAGCATGTAAGAAACTCATTACTGGCAGAATATATCCTAGCAAGAATCAAAGAGAAGTGACAGGAATAAAGCTCTTCTACCCGCTCTCCTTGCAAGCTTCTGGACTCAGCTCTTTCTTATAACTTATAGTATAAAAAAGGGCTGAGAAATACTGAAAGCTTAATGGGAAAATCAGGGACACTACAACAATGAGTAAAATAAACCCCTTAGAAATATCTTTTCACAGATCAAGGAAAAAGGAAATATAAAAAAATAAATTGAAAAGTCCATTCATTTCCCTTAAGTGATCTGACATTTGTAGAAGAATAGATGAGTTTAGGTAATAAATCTCTTATATTTGTAAGTATAGCTAGTCAGTTATTAAGTGTTCACTCAAGTAATATTTCTACTGTAATAAACCCAAAGTCCATTTCCAACATTTTGTAGCATCACATTACATCTTGAACATTAAATTGAGTTAGTGCTAACAAAAAAACTTTTCTATGTTCTTATCCCTTAATTCTTTGTATCTAAAACAGTTCCAGAATAAATATGACAATTGATAATGTGTGGCAGGTAAAATATTTTTGGTTTGACAAAATTAAACCCTTTGTTTAGGATAACTTTAAGTGCTATTCCTCTTAATATAATATAGAAATATTCTAACCAATATAATTTGTCCTTTGTTTAACACAGTTTTAAAAGCATTGTTTTTTAGTATAGAGAAAAGTATTTTAAATAAGATTATTCATATTGCTATAATTGAAGCACAACATAGCTTAATGAGATTTTTTGAAATGATTGTTCACCATAATTCTGCTTCTATGCTTCACATGACATAATCCTCAGGAAATAAAATCATCTACAAGTCAGTCACAGTTTGTGTTTGTTATTCTACTATAGGAAGACTCTTGCTAAGCATATATTTGTTTTAGTTACCACCCAACATTTTCTGAAGTCATGCATTTTACAGTAACGATAATAGCATAAAAATTATCTTCTTAAGATGCTTCCTTAAGTAATTCCTCAGATTTAAAGAATAAATGAGCTGGAAGGAACTATGCAAATGATCGGGACTAATACCTAGCATCATTTATTCCACAGAATACATAAGTATTAAAGATTTTTAAGTTGTTTGCCCCCAGTTAATGATTTGCTGAAAGAAACTCCTGGAAAGCAAGTGGGAATGGAGAGATACAGGTATAGTTGAGGAAGTGGGAATGGAGAGATACAGGTATAGTTGAGGAATTTGGGCTAAAAGCCTCTAGTTTTCTTTTCCCTATCCATTGTTCTTTTCTTTAATTTGTCTATTTGTACATTCAACAAATATTTCTTGAGCACTTACTATGTGCTATGTATTCCATTAGGTGCAGCTGATATATTGGTGAATTTTAGAAAAGACAAATGGTTAATTCCTTATAAAGCCTACAGTCTCTCTAATTTTATTACAACTGTGATAGCTGTAAAGTAGGGGTGTGTGTGTGTGTGTGTGTGTGTGTCGCGCGCACGTGCATGTGTGTGTGTGTTTGAGAGTCAATCATTGTGTAAGTAGGAAGGTTTTCTTGAAGAAATAGGATTGAATTGAGATATGATGGAATCATAATAGTTGACTAGGGAAAAGGGATGGTGACATGGGTTTCCGAGGGCAACATAGGAGAGGGTATTTAAGCACAATGGAAAGCATGGCAGGAGACCATATTTCAGGAGGCACTGTTGTAATCTGGGGAAACTAAACAAGATCAGTGTTCTGGAAGACAAAGAGTAAGGGTTGCCTTCTTGGCAGGTGAAACTGGCATGGGAGTTAAGGAACAGGCTCTCCAGGGTGTACAGTCTATGGCAAAAGTATTTGATTATGCCCTCAAAGGAATATGGCACCAAGAAATAATCTTAAGAGTGGAAAAAGAGGGGATGATATGGTCATTTGTGTCTCAAAAAAATAACTCTGACAACAATATGGAGAAAGAATAGAGGAAGGACCTGAGTATATTAGTATTTCAGATCCCTTAGATTTTGAAGACTAGCATTTACATTTTGCAAAATAGACAAATAAGTCTATTGGGATTTTGGTAGGGATTGCATTGAATTTGTAAACCACTTTGGAATGTACAGTGGTCTTAGAAATATGAAGTCTTCCAACCCCTGCACACAGGAGTTATTTCCATTTTTTAAGATCTTTCATTTATTTCACAATGTTTTACAGTTTCAGTCTTTCACTTGTTCACTACTTAGGCTAAATTCTTTCCCAAATATTTTATTATGTTGAATGCTACTATACTAGAGTTGTTTTCTTACTTTCTCTGTGTATCATTTATTGCTGTATATAGAAATACAACTGATTACTGCATGGTGATCTTATACCTGGCAACTTTGCAGAATTTGTTTATTAACACTATTTATATGTGGGTGTACCATTTTTAGAAATATATATGCATATTATATATATGTGTTATTTGTAGATATATAAAGAGTTTAACTTATTTCTTTACAATTTGTATCACTTCCTTTTCCTTTTCTTGAAAATTTGGCAGTATTGTTGTGTTTTTTATCTTAGGGGTGAGTTTTAAAAAATGTCTTTTCTCAGTTTGAGGAATTTCCATGTTATTCCTGTTTTAATGAGTTTTTTTCTTCCCCCTGAAAGTGTACTGGCTTTTGTTAATTGTTTATTTTTTGTATCGATTGAAATGATCACGTGGCTTTTGTCCATTCTATTAATGAAGCATATTTGATTCGTGTACGTTGACCTACTCTTGCATTCCTGGAATAACTGATGTATAACCTTTTAAAATGTTGCCGGGTTTTAAAAAATATTTTGATAAGTCTAGCATCTGTATTCATAAAGACTAATTGTTTATATTTTTCTATTTTTGTGATGTCTTTGTCTGACATTGGTATCAGGATAATTCTGGCTTCATGATATGCCTTAGGAACTGTTTTTCCTTTTCTATTTTAGAAACATTTTTAGAATAATTTGTGCTAATTATTCTTTAATTGACTGATAATAATCAACAGTAAAGCTATCTAAAAAGGGTATTTTGTTGGTGTTTTGGGGAGAGATTTGATTACTAAATAAACCTCTCTGCTAGTTATAGGTTGGTTCCCCCCAAGTAGCAGGAGGACTCTGATGCCTCTAAAATCAGGAACCAGAATTTCATAGCAGGAATACAAGGTACTATCTTCAAGACCATCGTTGACCCAGAGTGGGAATGGGATGGGGCAAATAAAAATGCAACAAAGTATTTTTTTTTTTACCATTTTTATGTTGCCCTGTTCTTGAATTAGCACTTGATTGGTTGCTGTAAATCTTTTACTCTTTTCCAGACAAAGTTGATTTTGACAGTTTGTTATTTCATTTAGTATTTTTGTGGAAAGACTATTTTCACTGACATTCTACCAGATAATTTTAGGTTCTTAAGTTTTTAAATTCAAATTTTCCTACTATAGATGTTTTTCTCATGATGATAATTAGAAGTTTTAAAAAATTGTACTTTTCTCTAATTCTTGTAAGAGTTAGAATATTTCCAACCATGTGGCAGATTCTCAATAAGATCATATGATACTGAGTAATTGATCAAGCTGCTTATTGTGTGCTTTTCCCTTCAAGTTATAAACCTAACAAAGAAAGGTATATTGCTATTTTGTTTGTTTTTAAATTCTGAAAGCTGCATTTTTTCAATAATTTGTCTAAGTCTTTGAATAATTCTTACACACTAAGAGTCAGCAATTTCTTTTCTGTATAGTCTCAGTAATAAATATTTAAGATCTTGTGGACCATATAATATCTGTTGCAACTAACTACTCAACTTTTTCTTGGTAGTGTAAAGGAAGCCATAGAAAGAAGCTTAAATGAATAAACATGACTTTACTCCTATGAGGCTTTACACGTAAAAAGAGATGACAGACTGAATGTGGCATACTGACAACAGTTTGCCAACTTCTGCTGCAACATATAGATGTCTATGTTTCCAGCTCAGTTGAGGTTGCAGTCCCGGTCAACAATGTCAAGTTAAAGTTGAAAAAAACTTAAAAGGAGAAAAAAGAGAAACATGCACAAATTCTTCCTCCCTTGCTTCATTTGGTGACTTTTATGTCAGAGTTGTCTGTTACAATATGAAAAACAATTCTGAAGTTGGGGGTATAAATAAAAGTAGCCTCCTCACATTTTATAGAATAAAAGCAATTCATGGGTTTTTGATCTACAAAATATGACAATGTTTATCTTTTACAGATATTTATTCTAAAACACTTTTACAAGTTAAGTTGCATGTACATGAAATTTGAGACTAATTTACCTATGAAAAACATTTATTCAGAAATAATTTAATTTCACAAGTTAACATTTTGAAGTTTCAATCTTTACATATTTTAAAGTACTTTAGCATTGAATTCATATAAAATATAAATTCTACTTACAGTTTATTCATTCAAAATTTGAAGACAAAGTTTCACTGCAAACGTTGTTAAGCATGTATGACATATACTGTACTCCTAAGGGTACAAAATAAGCTGCATTCTTTAAAAGTATTTTTATTTTAAAATACATTAATTCAAATTATTGAAATATGGGGATTTTAAATTAAATACTTTATAGAATAACATAATTTTTTATTTGTATGAATTTGTGGGGTGTATGAGGACTGACAGTTGAGTTCACAAACTCATCTGAGAAGTGCTATGTAGCTCATTGCTGAATATCACTACAATCACCATTGAAGTACTCCCCTTGGTAAGCTATGCACCAATGCTGGTGTCTTGTCTACCCATCAAAGCAGTTTTGGAACTCTTTTTCTGGAATGGCTGTCAGAGCAGTCATCACATTACCCTTGAGGTCTTGATTGCCATCAAATATCTTTTTTTCAACATCTCCTTTATCTTTGGGTAAAGAAAAAAGTCATTGGGGGTCAGACCAGGTGAATAGGGAGGGTATTCCAGTACAGTTATTTATGCAGTGCTGCCAAGGTAAGCACTAGGTGTCAAGTTCATGCACTCAATTGTCAGACCTCAACAAATAATGATGACAGCTCTGATGGCTATTCCAGAAAAAAAATTCCAAAACTGCTTTGACAGGTAGAGTAGGTGCTGGTGTCGGTACATAGCTGCCCAAGGGGAGTACTTTGAAATGACTATAGTGATATTCAGCAATGATGTATATAGCACTTTTTTCTAGGATACTTTATGAACCTAACTGTTGGACCTCACATGTGCAATTTTGTTATATGCATACATTGTGTAGTGGTAAAGTCAGAGCTTTTAGGATATCATCACCCAAAGAACATACACTGTATTCATTCACTAATTTATCATTAACCACTCTCTCTAACCTCTTCAGTCTTCTAATCTCAATTGTCTATCATTCCACTTACTATGTCCAGGTGTACGCAATTTTTAGCTTTCACTTATGAGTGAGAGCATATGATATTTGACTTTCTGTCCCTGGTTTGTTTGACTTAAGATGACAGCATTCAATTCCATCCATGTTACTTAAAAAGACATAATTTCATTCTTTAATGGTTAAATATATATTGTGCACTTATACTATATTTTAATTTGGATATATTTCTACATTGATAGACACTTACATTGATCTATAATATTGCAGTTGTTAGTAGTGCTGTGATAAACACATGAGTTCAGGCATCATTTTTTTATGTCGACTTATTTTCCTATGAGTAGATATCCAATAGTGAGAATGCAATATTGAATTGTGATTCTATCTGTACTTCCTTAGGAAATCTTCATACTGCTTTTCTCAAGGTTGTACTGATTTATATTTCAACCAACAGTATATAAACACTTCCTTTTTCCCATATCCTCATTGACTTCTGTCATTCTTTGTCATTATTAATAGCCATTCTAACTGGGTAAGATGACAAGTCACTGGGGTTTTAATTAGCATTTCTCTGATGATTAGTGATGTTGGCATTTTTTCAAATACCTACTGGCATTTGCATGTCTTTTGAAAAGTGTCGATTGCCCATATTTCAATAAAATTATTATTATTGTTGCTGTCATTATTATTATGGCTGTTGTACAGTTATTTGAGTTCCGTATAAATTCTGGATATAAGGTCCCTGTTGCCTGTATAGTTTGCAAATATGTTCTCTCATTAACAACAATTTTGCTGTACAAAGATTTACAGGTGTTAAACTGTAAGTTTCATGTCGATTTTTATTTTTGCTACCTATGCTTTTGAGGTTTTTGTCATAAATGTTTTGCTCAAACAAAATTCCCTAGGTTCTCTTCCATTATTTTTATAGTTTCATGTCTTACATTTAAGTCCAATATATCTTGAGTGAATTTTTTGTATATGGTGAAAGAAAGAGGTCCAATTTTTCCTGCACTATTTATTGAAAAGGGTGTCATTTCCCCAAAGTATGTTTTTTGTTGGCTTTGTCAAAGATCAATTGGCTGGAAATATATGAATTTATTTCTGGCTTCTCTATTCTGTTTCATTGATCTATATATTTGTTTTCATACCAGTATCATGCTGTTTAGGTTACTATAGCCTTGTAGTATAATTTTTAAAAATTTATTTTAAAATATGGGGTATGGTTCATGGTTAGAGATACAAATAGTCAGTCTTGGAGTATAGTTTGAAGTCAGGTAATGTGATGTCTCTAGCTTTGTTATTTCCATTTAGAGTTGCTTTTGCTATTTGGGCTTTTTGTTTCTCTATATATTTTAAGATTGTGCTTTCTAAGAGATTGCGTGAAACATGATATTGGCATTTTGACAGAGATTGCTTTGAATGTGTAAATTGTTTTGTTCAATATCTTATTTTAACACTGATTCTTCTTATCCATGAGCATGGGATGTTTTTTCTTTCATTTGTATTATCTACAGTTTCTTTCATCAATGTTTGTAGTTTTTGCCGTAGAGATTTTTCATCTCCTTAGTTCAATTTATTTCTAGATCTTTTTGTAGTTATTGCAAATGATATTGCCTTCTTACTTGTTTTTCAGCTAGGTTATTGGTGTACAGAAACACTACTAATTTTTATAAGTTGATTTTTGTGTACTAAAACTTCATTGAATTCATTTGTCAAATCAAATAGCTTTTTTTTTTTTTTTTTTTGGTGAAGGCACTATATTTTCCTAGATACAAGTTAATAACTTCAACGGAAAGGAATAATATTACTTATTTTTGAATGTTGATGCCTTTTTTTATTTATCTTTCCTGATTACTCTGGTTAGGTCTTCTAGTACTGTGTTGAATAGGAGTGTTGAAAGTGGGCATCTTTGTATTGTTCAAATTATTGGAAGAAAGAAATGCTTTCCAATCTTCTCCATTTAGTAAGAAGTTAGTTTGGATTTGTCACGTGTGGTCTGTATTATGTTGAGCTATGTTTCTTCTATTCCTTGTTTATTGAGGGTTTTTATCATGAAGGATGTTAAATTTTATCAAATGCTTTTTCTGCATGTATTAAGATGATAATATGATTTTTGTTTTAAATGCTCTTTATGTGGGGAATCACATTTATTGATTTGTATATGGTAAATCATCCTTGCATCCCAGGTATATAACCCACTTGATCTTGGTGTATTATCTTTTTGATGTGCTATTAGATCTGATTTCTAGAATTGCATTTATGTTCACCAGTGATATTGGACTGCAGTGACTTTTTTTTCCGTTATTTTTTTTGTCTGGTTTTGGTATCAGGATTATATGGACCTCATATAATTAGTTAGAAAGTACCCTCCTTTTTTACATTTTGGGAGAGTTTCATGGTGATTGGTATTAGGTTTTCTTTGAATGTTTGGTATGATTCAGCTGCAAATCCATCTGGTCCTGGACTTTTCTTTGTTAAATGATGCTTTATTTTATTTATTTATTTTTTGAATTGGAGTCTCACTCTGTCACCCAGACTGGAATGCAGTGGCCGCTCCCGGTCACTGCAGCCTTGACCTGCTGGGGCTCTGGCGATCCTTCCGCCTCAGCCTTCCAAGTAGCTGGAATTACAGGCATGTGCTACCACGCCCGGCTAAATTTTTGATTTATTGTAGAGATGAGGTCTCACCAAGTTGCCCAGGCGGGTCTCAAACCCACGGGCTCAGGCAATCCATTCACCTCAGTCTCCCAAGGCGTGGGATTACAGGCTGAGCCACCGAACTTTGCTAAAAGACGTTTTATTAATGAATTCAAGCTCACTGTTCATTATTGTTTTGTTTAGATTTTCTATTTCTTCATGAATCAATCTTTGTAGGTTATACATTTTCAGAAATTTGTCAATTTTCTCTATTCTAGTTTGAATATCTAGTTGTTCATAATAATCTCTGATTCTCTTTTGAATTTTTGTGGAATCATTTGTAATGTTCCCTTGTTCATTTTTGATTTTGTTCATTTGGCTCATCTCTCTTCCCTTCTTGGTTAGGCTAGCTAGTAGCTAGTAGCTTGTCATTGTTCTTTATCTTCTTGAAGAACCAATTTTTTGTTGTATTGCTTATATATATATATATATAAAATCTATATATAATCTATTATATATAGCTTTATATTTACTTCTTTCTTTCACCTTTTTAGTCATTTTTTCCTGTTAATTTGAATTGTTCTTATTTTCTAATTCCTTGAAATATGGCATTAAATTGTTAATTTGTAACCTTCCTACTCTTTTGATATAGTCATTTCATGCCATAACTTTCCTCTTAACACTGCATTTTTCTGTATCTTGCAAGTTTTGTTGAGTTTCCATTTTTCTTTGTTTCAAAGTACGTTTTCACTTTTTTCTTAATTTTTTGGCTGACCTAATGGTTGCTCTGGATTGTGCTATTTAATTACTATGGATTTGTATAATTTTCAAAGATCCTCTTCATATTGATTTCTAGTTTTATTTCACTGTGGTTTAAGAAGATACTTCACATAATTTAAAGTTTTAAAAAATGTGTGTAGACTTGTTTTGTGGCCTGAAATATGATCTGTCTTGGTGATTGTTTTATGTGCTGGTTGCAAGAATATATAATCTGTAGTTAGTTGCTGTATAGAATAGTCTGTAAATGTTTGTTAGGCCCATTTGGTCTAAAGTTCAGTTTAGTTCAATATTTATTTGTTGATTTTCTGTTAAATGATCTGTCTAACGCTGTAAGTAGGGTGTTGAAATTTTCCACTTTTATTGTATTACTATTTTTTAAATTTAGGTTTAGTAATATTTGTCTTATGAATATCAGTGTTGCAATGTTGGGTGCACATATACTTATAATTGCTATATTAATTTGTTTAATTGATAACTTTAACATTATATAGTAATATTTTTGCTTGTATTTACTGTTTTTGACTTAGAGTCTGTTTTATTTGATATAGGTATTGCTATACCTGTTTGCTTTTGGTTTTTGTGTGGAATATTCTTTGCTATGTTAAGTGCATATGTACTTTTACAAAGCAGCATATTGTTTGATCATGATTTCCCCCCCATTCGGCCAATCTGTATCTTTTAAGTGGAGCATTTAATCTATTTACGTTCAAGGTTAGTATTGATAATGTAAGATTTTGTCCTGGTCATGTTGCTGCTTCCTAATTGTTTTATCAATTCTTTGTTTCTTTCTTTTTCTCTGTTTGTTATTGTGGTTTGGTGGAATTCTGCAGTGGTGCCTTATTATTCCTTTCTCTTCCACCTTTGTGTTATTTCCTTACCAGTAAGTTTTTTGAATTTTCATGATGACGAATGTCATCGTTTTGCTTCCAAGTTTGGGATTCCCTACAGTATTTCTTGTAGGGCCAGTCTAGTGGTAACAAATTTCCTCAACATTGCTTGTCTGGGAAAGATTTTATTTTTTCTTTATTTGTGAAGGTTAATCTTGCTGCATGTATCATTCTTGTCTGGTTTTTTTTGGCACTTAAATATGTCATTCCAAAAAGTGCTCAGCCTCATCATCAGAGAAATGCAAATCAAAACTACATTGAGATACCACCTAACACCAGTAAAGATGGTCATCATGAATAAAACAAACAACAGATGCTGGCTACGATGCGGGGAAAAAGGAAGGCTTCTACACTGCTGGTGGGAATGCACACTAGTGCAGTCTCTTTGGAAGACAGTGTGGCGGTACCTGAGAGAACTAGTAATTGACCTTCCATATGACCCAGCTATTCCCCTATTGGGAATATACCCAGAGGAACTCAAATCATTCTACAAAAAAGATACCTGCACATGTATGTTTGTTGCTATTCATAATAGCAAAATCATGGAATCAACCATGCTGCCCATTGAAGCTGGCTGGATTAAAAAAAATGTGGTACACATATACAATGGAATATTATGCAGCCATAAAGAAGGACAAACATGGACTTCGCAGCAACTTGAATGGATTTAGAGTTGATCATACTCAATGATCTACCACAGAAACAAAGAACAGAGTACCATATGTTTTCACTCGTAAGCAGAACTTGAACAATTATAATACTATAAGAAAGTGATTGGCAATAGTAGGAGACTGCCAGGTGAGAGGGAGTGGAATTGACAGTTGAAGGAAACTGCTAGGGGAGAGAGGGACATACCTCATCAACAAGGGTACCTGCATAATCAGCGTGTGTATACCTAAGCCTGAATTGTACCCCACACCTTCATAACAAAAAATAAAAAAATATAAAATAAATAAATAAATAAATATGTCATTCCATTTTCTTCTCTCTTGTAAGATTTTTGGTGAGAAGTCACTGTTTTCCTGATGGGGTTCCTTTTATATGTGAGTAGTCCCTTTTCTCTTGTTGATTTTAGAATTCACCTTTTCTTTTTCAGTTTAGACAGTCTGATTATAATGTGCTGAAGTGAAGTCCAATTTGCCTTGTATTTTCCTGAGCACGCTGAACTTCCTGTATCTAAATGTGTAAATCTCTTGCTAGACTTGGAATGTTTTCATCTGTTATTTGTTAAATAGGTTTTCTAAACCTTTTGATCTCTCTCTTCATCCTTAGGCATACCGGTCATTTGTCAATTTGGTTGCTTTATAACCGAATTGCTTTACAAATATCTTAAAGGCTTTATTATTCTTTTTTTTCTTAATTTCTGTCTGACTGAGTCAATTCAAAGACCTAATTTCAAATACTGAAATTATTTCTTCTGCTTGGTCTAGCTCATGTTTAAAGTTTTTGTTTATTCATTTATTTATTTTTCTCATTGGAATTATTTTATTTAACACATATATTTGAAGAACTTAATTTGTGCAGGCACTTTTCTAGGCACTTGGTGTATTTTGTATTTCCTACAACAAATTTTTTGCTTCCAAAATTTCTGTTATTTTTTTAAGATATTTATTTTCCTGATAGATCCCTCATTTATATTTTTAATTGATTTTCTGGGTTTTTGTGTTGGAATTCTCTGGCATCTCATTGAGCTTCTTTAAAATAAATATATTGAATTATTTATCTGGGATGTTAAGAATTTATTTTTGATTAAAATCGATTATCTGGAGAGTCATTGTGTTCCTTTGGAAGTGTCATACTAATTTGCTTTTTCATGTTTCTTGTGTCCTTACATTAATTTCTTCACATCTGGTGTAATAGTTGCTTCTTATTTTTGTATTTACTTTTGTGCATGGGGAATATTTTACTGAAGATGTAACTATGATGTTAGTTGGGTAGGGCCCTTTGGCTTTACTGCTGAGAGTGTTCAGTAGTGAAGTATTTGTTATTAGTATCTTTGGTTTCCTTGGTGAGTTAGAATGTGGTTATTGGGGGAAACTATGGTGATGTGCTGGTGACTGAAATGCCTGATGGGTCATTCTTCAGATTTCAGTAGTAGCGGTGGTGGGCTAAACATGTTTATCTTTGTGCTCTGGGGCACTATATACTAGTAACTGTGTTGGCACTTTCAGGTATTGTTGGGCCTTTGGGTGCCAGTTGTACTAGTGGTGTACTGGGTGAAAGAGCAGACTGCCAAGCTCCTGGGAGGCCAGGGTGGTGTGGGCAACCATCAGAGCAGTGGAGACAATGTGCTCTTCTGGGTTTCAAGCACAGTGCACCTGTGTTGGTAGTGGTTGTAATGGGCTATGTAGACCTGCCTCCAGGCCAGCAGGTGGTGACTGCAAGACAAGGAGCCTGCTGAAGTAGTAGAGGAGCGGGTGCTTGGGTGTCCCAGGTGGCAGATTGGGGTTTGGATCTCCTAGGACCCAGGAGTCTGCACTTTGTCTCATGTTGGGGGAGGGACATGAAGCTGGGCAGAGCTAACTAAGCAATCATGTGCTCAGGCTCAGTGGTGAGTGCCTGCACCACCCATAATGGGTGGGGGTAAAGCAATCATCTGCACCCTGGCAGAATGTTTGGCTGAGGGGTTGTAGTCATTGTGGTGAGATCCTGCCACTGGGAGGGTGGGGCTGGTCCCCCTGGCTATTCTTGGTAAGGAGGAGGGGCGTTTGTGTCTCTCTCACATCCCAGTCCCATCAGGGCTCGCTCCTCTGTAGCAAATGTCACAGCTGACTCAGCCATTGTTTCAGACTCAGGAGTTCATGACTAGCCTGAAACTCAGACCTGTGCTATAGGAGCCTCCACCCAGTTTAAGACCAAGCCTCCATGCCAACCATGATTCTGCTTCCATGCCAACCATAATTCCCAAGGGCATTACCTGCTTTTAGAGCTGCTGTTCATACTATGCTTGATTCTCAGTCTTGGTTGCAAGCGTCTGACTCTGCAACCAGCAGCTGGTTTACCTGCCACCTAGGACTGGCGCCACTGGTTCTGGTTCACTCCACGAGTTCACTACAGTCTGTTAAGTATGAATGAGAGAGGCATCTTGCTATAACTGCTCAGCTTTCAAGAAGAGTGTGGAATCTTGGGCTAATTCTCTCTCTGGAGCAGATCCTTCTCATAGTCTGCTGGCCACACTCAAAATTAGATTCAGGAATTTGGAAGGTCAAGGTGCACTTCTGTGGCTTGGATTATATGATGCCCCAGTGAGAAAGGGGACTGCAGAGAGACACTTACACTCTCCCATCCTAAGGAATCACTACCAGTTTCCTGCCAGTACTGACTATGCAGGCTGCCTGTTTTCCTTCTCCATTCTAGTTTTTGGAATTTTTCATCACTCTGGGATAATATATTAAAAGTGTGATTGTCCACACATGACTTTTTTTTTTCCTAAGTGAATGAGGCATACTTGATATATTTGTAGTCAGTCATCTTGGGGAAAATACCAAATCAAAACAAAACAGAATACCAGAATTAAATGCAGACTGAAATAAGGAATTATGCATTGCATATATATTCATACTTACAGATTTATACTCAGCTTCATAACTCATAGTTTCATAGCTTACAGCTTTGTACCTTTTTCTAAAAGGGTAGATTGCAGGGCATTTACACATTAATTTTTTACAAATGAATGTTAGAAGTCTGATTTTACCTCTTTTCACATATCTAGGAAACCAGAATGGGAGACTTTTTCTCAGAATGTCTAAAAAAAAAAAGATATTTTTGCTTCCATATGCCATAACAAATGAGAAGAATGTACATGACATCTAGAGACACAATAAGATTTAAGGTCAAAGCCTCCAGCAGGACTTTTTATTTTAGTGCAAAAAAACTTCAAAACTAAGAGTGATTTCTCATAGCAACTGTTCTCTGTGATGTGTTTAAAACAGTGCGTGATGGAAAATGATATTACCTAGCTACAAATCCTTATTCTGTTTTCCTATTAACAGCATAACTAGTGGTTTTCAGATCTCTACATTCTCCCAACTGTCTTGTGAGATGTCTTTCATCCCATTATAAAGAACAGATAAGGCAAGAAAGGAAACATTTTCTGCAGGCTTTAACTGGAAGATCTGTTGATTTCAAGAAGAAAAATGAGGATAACTCTTTTCAACAGAATTCACTTTCTTTCTTTCTTTCTTTCTTTCTTTCTTTCTTTCTTTCTTTCTTTCTTTCTTTCTTTCTTTCTCTCTCTCTCTCTCTCTCTCTCTCTCTCTCTCTCTCTCTTTCTTTCTTTCTTTCTTTCTTTCTTTCTGTCTCTCTCTCTCTCTCTCTCTCTCTCTCTCTTTCTTTCTTTCTTTATTTTTGAGTTGGAGTCTCACTCTGCCGCCCAGACTGGAGTGCAGTGGCCGCTTCCGGCCACCGCAGCCTCGACCTGCTGGGCTCCGGCAATCCTTCCGCCTCAGCCTTCCGAGTAGCTGAAATTACAGGCATGTGTTACCACGCCTGGCTGAGTTTTTGATTTATTGTAGAGATGAGGTCTTGCTGCCCAGGTGGGTCTCGAACCCTCTTCTTTAGTTTCCACAATATCTCTTCTCCACCAGTTCTCTTTAAAGCAGGCTTTCCGAATTTGAAAAGTTCAATACTTTGATGTAACAATGAGAGTTCACTCTAACACTATTATCATCATTGAAACAAAGACTCATTTAGATGCATATTAAAGAACACAAAACATTCATTCAGCACCATGGGCTCATTATGAAACAAGAGCCAACACTTGTTGGTTGTCTCAGAAACCCTGAAAACTTCTTGCTTGTCCTCCCTCAAGTTCCCCCTTGCGTCCTCTCTCAACTAGGCCCTCTGTTAGCACACAGAACTGTTCTCATGAAGGAATATCCCCAAACCGTTGGTGTTTTCTGTACGCTAATCCTCAAAATGTCACAGTGTCTTATCATTGGTAAGTGATAACTTATTAATTTGATAAAAATAATTGATGTTCATGGGTGACATTCAGCAGTACTTTTAAATGCAATCTTCCACAAAACAAACATGATTTTATTGTGGGGTATTTGGTGTGATACAGCAAATGTCATCTAGTGGAGAAACTATTAAGCACTAGAGGCTGGACTCGGTGGCTCAGCCTGTAATGCCCAGAAATTTGGGAGGCCAAGGCAAGTGGATTGTTTGAGCCTGTGGGTTTGAGACCAGCCAGGGCAACTTGGCAAGACCTCGTCTCTACAATAAATAAAAAAAAAAAATAACCAACGTGGTAGTGCGCACTTGTAGTTCTGATTACTTGGAAGACTGAGGTGGAAGGATTGCCGGAGCCCAGCAGGTCGATGCTGGCATGGCTGTGAGTGTTCCACTGCACTCCAGCCTGGTCAACAGAGTGAGACTCCAACTCAAAAAAAAAAAAAAAAGCACTAGAGACAATGATAACTGATGTTTTGTTTGTGCTGTAACAAAATATTTTAAAATTTATTTATTTATTTTAAAGATGTGGGGTACAATTCAGGGTTAGGTATACAAACATTGATCATGCAGGTACCCTTGTTGATGAGGTACACCCCTCTCTCCCCTAGCAGTTTCCCTCAACTGCCCGTCCCACCCCCCTCCCTTGACAGTTTTCCACTACTACTGCCAATCACTTTCTTATAGCATTATAATTGTTCAAGGTCACCTTATGAGTGAGAACATATGGAACTCAGTTCTTTGTTTCTGTGATAAATCACTGAGTATAATTGACTTCAGATCCATCAGGTTGCTGCAAAGTCCATATATTTGTCATTCGTTATGTCTACATAATATTCCATTGTGTAGATGTACCACTTTTTTTAATTCAGTTCAGATTCGATGGACAACACAGTTGGTTCCATGTTTTTTCTATTGTGAATAGAGCTGCAACAAACATTCGTGTGCAGGTATCTTTTTTGTAGAATAATTTGAGTTCCTCTGGGTATATTCCCAATAGGTGAATTGCTGGGTCATATGGAAGGTCAATTTCTAGTTCTTTCAGAAATCTCCAGACTGTTTTCCAGAGAGGTTTTACAAGTTTGAATTCCCACCATCATTGTAGAAGTGTTCTTTTTTCTCCACATCCTCGCCAGCATCTGCTGTTGTTTGTTTTATCAATGATGGCCATTCTTACAGGGGTTAGGTGGTATGTCAATGTGGTTTTGATTTGCATTTCTCTGAGAATTGATGTTTTGATTAATTGTTCTTTTAGAGAAAACAAGCCAGATGACTAGTTCAGCCATTTTACCATAGTACTAGTATATTAATAACCTATTTTTAAAAATTTCTCTTGCAGAATATTTTTCAATGCCACATATTCAATTTACTCACATACCAATAGCTTTAAAGATGAAGAGATAATTGAACTGTAAATATGTGTTTACTACAAATATATGAGAAGAAAAAAGTATACTCAAATAAAGAAATACTATGAGCAAAGAAGTAACCAATGCACAGAGAGTCTAGCACAATAAGACAATATTTACTATTATTGCTGGTATAATATATAAAACTGGTAAATGATCCATAGAGTAATCTATTAGACAGAAATTATTTTCATCTTTACTGCATAAAAATCTGCAACTTAACATGCAATTTAATTCAATCTGAAGACTTTAATAAAGACTCCTGACAATCTCTCTTGCCTTATAATCAGAGCAATCTGCAACAGTTTTTAATGATTACAATAGAAAGGCTGGTCTCACTGTGCTTGGCCTAATTATTTACTTAGGCGCAGCAAATGTGTTAATCATGATAGTCTTCCTGAGCTTGCTCTGTAGCTGCTAAGGCCAAATAATTAACTTCTGTGTAGGATTTTTTTCTCAGAATCTTGGATTGCCCTTCCAACAGTCTCTATTATTTGTTCTTCTATCTTGAGGTTGCAAAGTCAAGCCTAAGACACTCTTCCCATCAGGTTTCACCTGCAGTCCTTGCATATTTTCATGAACCCTTTTCAGGTTCACTAAATTTGCTGTGGTTCTTCACTTACTACAAAGTGTCCCCCATTGCCATCTATAAGACTAGGATCCTATGAACAACCTACAAAGCCCCCTTTTTTAGAAGGGCTTTTCAAGCCTTGGCTCTACATATAAAACATATCCTGTTTTCTTAACAGTGTGCATACATTATTTAATCATAATCATTCTCAAATATGATTCCTTAAATATTACCTCAGTTACACAATTTCTCCACTTATATCCTGGTTTAAAGGAGACCAGGTTCTTACATAACCTATGCGTATAATTTATTACATGACAATTAAGGAAACCAAATAAAAATATTTGTATCTAAAATCTAGAGAAGAGGCAGTGATAATTAGATACTATTAAAATTCTTACCTTTTAAAAGAATCTAGTAAAAACAGAATTAGTAAAGATTAGAGATACCTTAAGAAGAAAGGGACAAGGATTACTCTAGTATCCATAATTATAAATCATTGAAATTACTGACACTATTTTGAACAAATAACCCCAAGTAAAACCTGGAACTCTTGTCTGATCCCCTTGGACAATCAGAAATTTGTTTAAATTATGTCAGCTTTTAGGTCAATATTCAAGAATCATCCTTACATGTATGAATAATGCAGAAGGGCTAGTGCAGTCCTCATCATTAGGTTCTGAGGTTGTGCACACTTGCTGAAAACAAAAAAATCTAGCCTGTTATGGATGGCAGAGACTTCAGGCAAACATCTAAGGGAAGCAGACATTTGTCTGAGAATAAGATTAAATGACCATAGTTAATTTATTAAGCACCAGTTAATATAAGAATGGAGGACATTAACATTTCCTATTCTTATTGGAATACTGGATGTCATTGTTTCATAAGAGTTTGATCAGTAGTTTCCTTTGGAGGAAAATCTTTGAGTAGTAAGGGAATTGACCAATCTCCATGGCTTTTCAAAACACATACAATCACAAAATATTTATGCTAATGATATCTTACATGGAGATAGATTTCATTTATAGCAGGCTTGGGAATGCTCTGTCTTTATCTCTGGGTATGCCTGGATACTTGGGGGATTTTTGTTGCTGTTATTGCTGGCTTTCACTCTTGGTCAAGTGGAATTTTTTATATGCTGTGTAAGGTTCAACACCCCCAGGCACCTGCCCCCAATGATAGTTTCTCTTTCTTCTTTCCTTCCTTCCTTCCTTCCTTCCTTCCTTCCTTCCTTCCTTTCTTCCTTTCTTTCTTTCTTTCTTTCTTTCTTTCCTTCTCTCTCGCTCTCTCTTTCTTTTAATTTCAATAGTGTTGAGTACACATAGTTTTTGGTTATATGGATTCATTGTATAGGGGCAAAGAAGTCTAGGCTTTAAGTGTACCCTTCACACTCATTGTGTACATGGTACCCGGTAGGTGAATTTTCATCCCCTCTCTCCTTCCTTCCTCTCCTTTCTGAGCCTCCAACGTACATATACCATTCTCTATGCCTTTGCAGATTCTTAGTTAAGCTCCTATTTATAAGTGAGAACATGCAATGTTTGGTTTTCTGTTCCTGTGTTAGTTCACTTAGGATGATGTTTTCCAGTTCCATCCAAATTGCTGCAACACACATTATTTTATTCTTTTTATGACTGAATAGTATTCCATGGCATTACATACTACATTACCATTATCTACTCATCAGTTGATGGGCATTTAGGTTAATTCCACATCTTTGCAATAGTGAATAGTGCTGCAAAACATTTGAGTGCAGGTGTCTTTATTGTATAACAATCTCTGATTCTTTGGGTAGATGCCTAGTAGTGGGATTGTTAGGTGGAATGGTAGATCTACTTTTAATTCTGTAATAAATTTTTATACTGATTTTCATAGAGCTTGTATTGATTTGGACTCCCACCAACAGTGTACATGTTCTCTTTTCACTGCATCTGTGCCAACATCTGTTCTTTTTATTTTTTAATAATGGTTATTCTGACTGGTGTGAGGTGGTATCTTACTGTGGTTTTAATTTGTATTTACCTCATTATTAGTGATGTTGAACATTTTTTCATGTGTTTGCTGGATATTTGCATATCTTCTTTTGAGAGATGTCTGTTCATGTCATTTACCCACTTTTTAATGAAGTCATTTGTTTTTTCCTTTACTGCTGGCTTAGAACTTGCCATAATGGTTTGACAAGCCTTGTTTGACGTCTTAAAAAAAATCACTGAGAGCTTTTTCAGTGAGCTCTTCTGAAACCAAGATTCATATACAGATCTTGGCAATCTAAGCCAGAAATTCAACCAGGCCCTGTGTAGTCAAAGCAAGGGTCCCAGGGGAATTGGAGTTGCAGAAAGTTTCTGGGACTTCTGATGCTTGTCAACATTCTTTCCCTTTCATGCACTTCTGCACCATATCCATTGTTTTTTAAATATAAACCTCATTTGAACATACCCAGTGAGTCTGTTGAGTATTTTCCTATTTTTATAGGAATACTAGATTCCAATAAGAATAGGAAATTTTAATGTCCTCCATTCTGATATTACTGGTAGCTTAATAAATTAACTATGGTCATTTAATCTTATTCTTAGACAGATTTCTGCTTCCCTTGGATGTTTGACTGAAATCTCTGCCATCCATAACAGGCTAGATCTTTGTTACCTCTACAGATTATACAGAAGGTAAAAAAAAAGTATACTTTAAGTGTTTGTAAACTAACTCATCATTAAAAAAAAAAAGAAAAATATTTTAATTTTACACCAGTATTGGTTAGTAAAAGTTTTAGAAGACCGTTTTCTTATTCTTTTTCATTCCCTGAGTTGGAGTCTCACTCTTGTCACCCAGGCTGGAGTGCAGTGGCATGCTCACAGCCACCAGAGCCTCAATCTGCTGGGTTTACGTGATTCTTCTGCCTCAACCTTCCAAGTAGCTGGAACTATAGACACACGCCACCACGCCCAGCTAGTCTGTTTTTGTTTTTCCTGTTGTTGTTGTTGTGATTTATTGTAGAGACATGGTCTCACCAAGTTCCCCAGGCTAGTCTCACCCCTGGGTTCAGGCAATCCTCTCTCCTCGGCCTCCCAAAGTGCTGGGATTACAGGCTGAGCCACTGTACCCAGCCCTTTATCTCATTCTTAAAAATAATATTGCCTTAGAATAAACTAATCTAACTGAACGAATGTCAAAATTTTAACAAAGTTTAGTTTCTCTTTTGATTTAGATACTATAAATAAACATATTTGATTCTCTTCCTTTATATCCTTTAAGTCTGGGAACAAATACTCAAGTTTTGTTCTTCACTATGATCTCTCATATTCTAGAACAAACCATACTTTTTTTAAGCCCCAACCTAAATTCCCTTAAGAACATACTGTCATCTGACAACTTGAGAAGATGTTTGTAATGTTTTGTTGATGAGCAAATCTCAAGTAGTCACTTTAATTATCATTTTAATCCAAATAACTAATATTTCATAGAAAAAAACAAGAGGAAAATAATTAAGAACTTTCATGCACAGGCATTTTAGTAGAGTAGAAATACTCACACTTTTCTAGAGCTACACGTATCCCTTTACACATTCTTAAAATGGCAAAAATGAACATATTTGTTAATATGCTGCAAAGGTCTACCCATAAATAAAAAAAGGAGTATACATATATAAACTTCTCATTATACTTAGTAACTAATGCTTTTGTAGTTAAGTACATTACTTAGAAAATATCTAGGTGATAAATGATTAGACATGAACTCAATTTAAGATTATTCCAAGATTTTAAGATAGCTAATTGTTTTAATCATGATATTCAAGTTGGTGTACAGAAAACATGATTATTGTAAATATAAAAAATTTTCAGAAGTATTATACAACTTAGACATATATTTATATTTTTCATAATTTTGAATATTTCATAAAGTTACTGCTAATATATTTTAGAAATAAACTAGTGTGAGTAGTTGAGAAAATTCAAATTCACTAGTCTTTTAATGGGAAAATAAACCAAAATCTTATTTTGAAAGTAATAAAATGTATCCATATTTATTTTTTTACTGTTGAAAATCAAACATCCTACACATAATTTTTTAACCAAATGTATTATGTTGCTATAATTTGGCCAGAGATTCACTTTAACTTTATGATGTTGGATTTTTTTGAAAACATTGTGAGCTAGCAGTTTCCATAAAAAAAATTATTTACATTTAAAACATAAATTATTAGAAGTTCATTTTAAAATTTTTCTATGGATTTGGGGATATTAGAGTTATATAAGTGACTATTTATCATTACAAATCAATCAGAAGAGAGAATTCTAAATTTGAGAGCATTCCTCATTTGAGAGATGAGGAAGGTGTTAGTTGTCTATGATCTATTATGACTTAACAAATTATCCTAAAATTTAGCAGCCTTAAACAACAAACATTTACTGTATCACACAGTTTCTGAGGGTCAGGAATGCAGAAATAGCTGGGTGGTCCTGATGAGGATCTCTCATGAAGTTACAGTCAGACTGCTGTCCAGAGCTATAATAATCTCAAAGCTCGACTCTGAGGGGAGCTGCCAGACATACTCACATGGAAGTCTAAATTCCTCTCTGATGTTAAGCTTCAACTTCTCACCACATGGGTCTCTTCATAGCATTTTTTGCAGCATGGCAGTTCTCTCTTCCCAGGGAAAGTGATACAAGCAAGAGCAATACCAAGAAAGCACATCCAAGATGGAAAATACCACCTTTTTTTAATAGCCTACTCTAAGAAGTCACATACTATCACATTTGCCATAAACTTCTGGCCACCCAGAGCAACCATGGTACAATGTGAAGAGAACTACAAAAGACTGTGAATAGCAGAAGGCAGGTATGACTGGGGGTCATCTTGGAGGCTGGGGACCATGGAAGAGAAACATTTTACACTCACAAAGTGAGAGGAAGGCAGGATTTTGTTAATAAGACACAAAAAGAGAGATACAAAGGCATAGAGAGCTTATAGATTCAGTTTTGCATGTCTGGTCATAGGATAAAGGTAAACACAGAAACAGAATCTTAAGGACCTGTCATGAATGAAGTTATTTATTGACTGAAGATCACAAATAGTCCATGAAAGCAACAACAACAACAACAACAAAAGACCACGGAATAACTAGTTTTTCAGTTGTCTCTCACTGAAGGAAGAATAGATCATCCATTTAACAGAGATTACCGAGTAATTAGAAAAAAAATCAAAATTCTTACTGCTGCTGAGAATAATTTATTAGCCACACATGAACTACTTATAAAACACACACACACACACACACACACACACACACACACACACACACACACACACACCACACAAACACAATCAGCAGGGAAGAAAAAAAGAAAATCTAGAGAATAAAGTCACAAAGATAAAATTGTATTGCAGCTCAGGATTTATTCTGAGTCAAAGTTAAGTGGTCAGTGATGAATACTTCCCAAGAAACATAAATTTATTGTATTTCCCTTGAATTCACTTGAGCATCTAAGATAAAAATCTTCCCAAGCTGCTGAAATTTTATTTTTAAAAGTTTTAAAAACATGACTCATAAAATATAAATGAACACATATCACAGATTTAAAATTCAACTATGCTTTTAAAAGAATTTTAATAAAGAATTGTTAGGATAAATTTGCTGCATTAGATATAAAATTGATTGATGTTCTACAGGGAAATAAAGTATAACATTTGATTTAGCTACATGTTTGCCTAGTCTCCATTATGAATAACAATAAAAAGTTCTGAGAAAGCTGATTTATATTACAAATATATACAATCTATGGTTTAGAAATTGAATCCACTAATTGGCACAAGTCAAACCGAACATATAATCAAGTGCCATCAGGTTCATGATTTAACCAACCCAAATAATTTAATTCCAACAAGAAAATATGCAGATACTATGACTGAAATATTAAATATAAAAAGCAACATAAAACAATTGGAAGAGGGTTAAAGAAATTAAAAAGTAACTCTAGTATTTTGTTTCAAAATAAATAAGCATGACAAACATTTCTTTACCTGTGAGGAAAAGAAGTTTGGCCATTACACAAAGTTGCAAAAAAAGGACCGTCATAAAAAATGCAAGCATCTGTGCATATTATGTTTGATTACAAGAACACTTAGAAAAATATATTTGCTGAAATTAAATTGTGTGAGTACCAAAACTATAATTTGAACTTTCAATATAGTACAATTACAGATTCACCATAGAAATACCTGTGGTGAACTGAACTCATGGCTGAATTTTGGCAGGAGCGAAAAGAAGGTGATGAGGCTAAAAAACAATGACAAAAACATTTTTCATGCTGATTATAAATGAAATTTTAGAAGAAATGTATGGCAATTAATGTAGCATTAGATGAAAGTTGCATTGTAACAATCCAAATGACTAAAATGTCATCTGGTGAGAAGCAATATGTAGATATTTTTAAGCAAGAAGTCAGAGATGGCAAATTTTTATTCCACAAATCTTCCTTTAAACTCTAACATTCTAACTAATATTCTCAATGATGTTGGGGCACTAAACTTATTAATAAGAGCAAGAAAACAAGCATAGAGAAAAGGAGATGTTATAATTTTAAAATAGTAAAACGCCACATGAATTTTTTAAACAGGAAAATTGATTTTTCACTTGTAATGCTAAACTCTCTCAATTAATGAACAAATACATAAAAATGGAGAAATGGATAGGAAAACTCAGTAGATCTCAAAGATAAAGATAGTAGAATGAGTTTACAAATAACCAGGGATCATATTCCCCTGTAAGATTGTGAAGAGTTTGTGGCAAGTGCCAAAAGACATAAAAAACCAACCAGCGGACAGCCAGCCAGTGATGAAGAAACTACCTGACAATCAGGTACATGAAAGGCCCTGAGAAGTAATAACACTGCTCTTAATTTTGCAAGCTGAAGCAATATGTGGGATTCTGGAGATACTTATATAAAAATAGAAATTGAAAATGATTATAGAGGAATAAATGTACAATAAGCTCAGATTATGTTTTATCTGCAAATTTCTTTTTGATGAAAAGAATCTTTACAAAGACTATGAAACACTTTTCTCCCAACTTAACCAGACATAATTCTGCTCCCTTTAGATGAAAAAGTATGTAAAATGCACATCAAGTAGTGTCATCCAATAGAAAACACCTGTGATGTTTACTTCCCTATCAGTTTTTCTTTAAGCTTAAATCTCTATATTTACACATGTATTTTACATCTCCTCTTGAATAAAGTCAAAGCATCATAACCAAATGTTTATAGTTAGTCCTCTTCTAGTGTTTTTTGCATCAGCTGATTGTACTACTATCCATTTTATTATGCAAATTAGAAACCAAGAAATCATCTTTGGTAAGTAAATTCCTTTACCTTACCTGAGTGTTCATCCATCAACAAAATACTGTTGCTTTTACATCTTATGAATCTTAAAAATCCTTCCATTCCTCCACCTATCTAACTATCCTAGCCCAAACTAACATTCAGGGTTACTATAATAGCTTCCTGATTGATCCACTAATATTACTCAGGTCCCTCAGAATACTAATATACTCATATACATAAAATTGCAAGGGACCCCCAGAATCCAAAACAATATATTAAAATAAGAACAGAGTTCACACTTCCTGATTTCAAAACTTACTTTCATAAAGACACAGTAATCAAAATCATGTGGAACTGGCCAAAGGAATAGAGCAGAAAGTCCAGAAATTAACCTATGTGTCTATGGTCAATTAATTTTAACAAAGATGTTAAGAGTATTCAATAAGAGAGAGAGTACTTAACAAGTGGTGCTGAGATAACTGAGTATCCACACTTAAAAGAATGCAGTTGGATGTTTATCTGACACTATTTGCATAAAAGGTGGAACGACCTAAATGTTTACCAACAGATACATGTATAAACAAAATGTAGCATATGAGTACAATGAAGTATTATTCAGTCTTAACAAGAGATGAAGTATTGACACATGCTAAACATGGAAGAACCTTGAAAACAGTCTGAGTGAAAGAAGACTCAGAGGTCACATGTTGTATGATTATATTTGTATGAAATATCCAGAATAGGGAAATCTGTAGATATAGAAACTGATTTGCAGTTGCTTTGTGTTGAGGCGAGAAGAGAAAGGAGAGTGACTGCCAAATGGCTGCAGAGTTTTCTTGGGAGATGTTAACAACGTTTTGAAACATGGTATAGCTGATAGTTGTGCAACATTTTGAATATAATTAATACCACTGAATTGCCCATTTTAACATTTATAATTTTATGTTATATAAATTTTACCTAAATTTTTTAAAATCTGGGAAATTATATTGATTGACCAAGATTACAAATTAATTTCTAAAACTCTTACAGATATTTTACCATCTATGAAATGCACAATAAAGGTAGCATTCGGTTATTTACTTATTTACTTATTCAGCAAATATTTATTCAGCACCTTCTATAATGCTAGACATCATTTTAAGTTTCAGGGATATATAGCCTATGTGACCAAAATAAAGGTATTACTTTTTGGGAATGACATTTTAGGGTAGACAGAAAAAACAAACAAACAAACCAAAAAACAGAAATAATTACATAGCAGTTCAAATAGTGATAAAGATTATGAGGAAAAGTAAAAAAATACAGAGTGCGGGGTAGTATGGTGCTATTTTAGATTGCGTAATCAAGGCAGACTTTTAGTAAATAACATTTAAGCAGAGACTTGCATGAAACGAGGAAGCAGGCCGTTTTATATAGGAGGAAAGACAGTTCAGTAAGAGGTAACAGTAGATTCAAACAGTAACTGAGTAGCCAAGTGTTTGGCCCATTTGAGGAGCAGCAAAAAAACCTGTGGAGTTATTATCCAGTTTAAGAGTGAGAGATTTGATGTGGTCCCATTTGTCTATCTTATCTCTTATGGCATGGGCACTTGGGGTTTTGATCAGAAATTGTTTGCCAGTTCCAATTTCCATAAAGGTGTCACCTGCATTTTCTAAGATTCTTGGAATTTGAGGTTTTACGTTTAGGTCTTTGATCCATTTAGACTTAATTTTTGTGTATGGTGATAGGTAGGGGTCCTGTTTCAAACTTTGCATGTGATCAGCCAGTTTTCCCAGCACTATTTACTGAAAAGGTTCTCCTCTTTCCACTGGTTTTCGTTGGAGGTTTTATCAAAGATGAGTTGGTTGAGAAATTAAGACCTTGCTTCCAGAATCTCTATCCTGTTCCATTGGTCTGTATGCCTGCTCTTGTACCAATACAAGGATTGTTTAGGCTACTCGTGGTTGTTTATGTTGCCATATGAATTTCTGTATTGTCATTTCCAGGTGTGAGAAGAATGATGTTTGTAATTTAATGGGTATTGCCTTCAATCTGCAGATTGCCTTTGTTAGGATGGACATCCTAACAATGTTGATTCTTCCTATCCATGAGCATAAAATATTTTTCCATTTGTTTGTGCTTTTGAATTTCTTTGAGCAGTGCTTTGTAGTTCACATTGTGAAGGTCTTTCACTTCTATGGTTAGGAAGATGCCACGGTATTTCATTTTTGTGTGTGACTATTGTGAATAGGCTTGTGCTTTTTATTTGGTTCTCCACCTGCTCGTTTTGGTATATAAGAAAGCAACTGTCTTTTGCACCTATATTTTGTATCCTGAGACTTTGCAAAAATCCTTTATCAGTGCAAGCAGATTTTGACAGATGCTCTTGAATTTTCAAGGTATAGGATCATATCATCTTTCTCCTGTCTAATTATTCTATCCAGCACTTTCAGTATAATGTGGAACAAAGGGGTGAGAGAGGGCAGCCTTGTCTTTTTCTGTTTTCTGGGGAAATGTTTCCAGTTTCTGTCCATTTGTAAAGCAAAAGAAATGATCAAGACAGCAAGGAGACAGCCCACAAAATGGGGAAATATACTTGCCAACTGTGTATCTGACAAAGGCCTAACATCTAGGATCTATAAGGAACTCAAATGTGCCGAAAGATAAAAACCAAACAGCCCCATTAAAAAGTGGGCAAAAGACATGAATAGACACTTTTCAAAAGATGATATGCAGAGAACAAACAGACACATGAAAAAGTGCTCAACCTCAGTAATCATCAGAGAAATGCAAATCATAACCATATTGAGATATCACCTAATCCCAGTAGGAGTGGCCATCATTAAAAAAGCAAACATCAACAGATGCTGGCAAAGATGCAGAGAAAAAGGAATGCTTCTACACTGCTGGTGGGAATGCAAATGAGTGCAACCTCTTTGGAAAACAGCGTGGCAATTTCTGAAAGGACTAGAAATTGACCTTCCATATAACCCAGCAATCCTCTTATTGGGAATATACCCAGAAGAACTCAAGTCATACTACCAAAAAGATGCTTGTATACACTCTTTTGTTGCAGCTATATTCACAGTAGCAAAAACATGGAACCAACCATGCTGCCCATCAAAGCTGGACTGGATAAAAAAAATACATACACAATGGAATATTATGCAGCCATAAAGAAGGACAAACATATGGACTTCACAGCAACTTGGGTGGATTTTGAATTGATCATACTCAGTGATCTATCACAGAAACAAAGAACACTGTTCTTGTTCAAGGTCCTTTATATCCTCACTCATAAATGGACTTTGAACAATTATTATAATACTGTAAGAAAGGGATTGGCAGTAGTAGGAAACTGCTAGGGGTTGGAGTGTGGGATTGGCAGTTGAGGAAAACTGCCAGGGGAAGGGAGACATACCTCATCAACAAGGGTACTTGCATAATGAACATTTGTATACCTAACCCTGAATTGTACCCCACATCTTTAAAATAATGTTTTTTTTTAAAGAGTGAGAGATTAGGTCTGAGAAAGCCAGATACGACTCAGTTAGAATTTGTGTCCCACATTAACAACTTTGAATTTGCTATGCGTGAGATGAGTTAGCACATGAAATGAAATGAATAGTAATGGCATTTATTGCCATTACTATTAATAAATACTATTTTCTTTTGATGATTTTGGTAAAATATTCCAGCATCACCTTTTATTGTAATTTCAAAAGGAAGTTGTGCATTTGCTTTTCATCATGCCAAAGTAGATACTTATGAAAAGAAAGTTCCTGTGTCTTTTTCTCTATACAGATTTTTTTTTTCTTTTTGATTTTGTGACTTGGAATTCATTCAAATTCACATATACTCAATTTGGTTTCCCACTATTGTAGACAAGTTTTCAAAATTAAAAAAATGACTTTGAGAGTATTTCATTTAAAAGACATTTTGGATTTGAGAATGGGTAATCTTGTTTTTGTTTTTGTTTTGAGTTGGGTCTCACTCTGTTGCTCAGGAAGGAGTGCAGTCTCATAATCATGGTTCACCACAGCCTCGACCTTCTGGCCTAGGAGAACCTTCTGCCTCAGCCTCTCAGGTAGCTGGAGTATGGGCACATGCTACCCAACCTGGCTAATTTTATTTTTTATTTGACAAAATAGAATTGTTGCAATAATGTATCAACTTATAAATAGAACGCAAGTCATACCATTGCAGGCATTAAGTCATACCCTACAATGCATAAAGTCATGCTAAGCAATCAGTTGTGTTTTTTTTAATTTTATTATCCCACTATACCATGGCTTAGTTTCCAATCTGACTCTGGTATAGCATTATATAACAGATAGCAGAACCTAAAGGAAATAAAACTATTGTATCCCAAAATACATTCCTTTGACATAGTTTTGAGTAGTCCTGTAAAGCCATCTTTTGTGAGGGAAATTTGTATCTAATCTATAGATAATCTCCATTAATGTTGCTGGCCCTTTCTTTTTTAGGTCTTTCCTAGATCTAGATGAGATTAACTGAGAGTTTGATACTTTTAAGGTCTGAAAAGAAACATTTACCATCTATTCTCTCTGAAGGTTGCTACCAGTGGGGCTTCACCTATGTAAGGAGGGCCTTGGACTCCACAACCTACTTATCTTGATTCAATTGTTCTTTTCCACTGACTTCAAATCTTTAGATAAATCTAAATGCTTTCAACCAATTGCCAGTCAGAAAATCTTTGAATCCACCCATGACCTGTAAACCCCTGCTTTAAGATATTCTGCCTCTTTAGGCTGAACCAATGTATACCTTCTATGTATTGATTTATTATTTTACCTACAGTCCTATCTCCCTAAAATGTGTAAAACCAAATTGTAACCAGAGCACCTCAAGTACACTCTCTCTGGGTCTCTTGGGACTATTCCGCAGACAATGGTTAATGATATTGGTTCAGAATAAATCTGTTAAAAGTAGGGTTGAAAGGTTTGGTTTTTCTGTTAACATTTATGAGATGACGTAGAGCAGCACCAGGTCATATTTGGGAGAACCCATTCTTCAATAAACAGCCACTGATTCTTTTCTCTGCCTCCACCACCACCATCACCATCAATTTAAATTGTAAATATCAGTCTTGAGAGGGAGAATCCTGCAGAATGGAAGTAACAAAGGAACCAAAGTTTTTTTTTGGTTTTTTGAGTTGGAGTCTCACTCTGTCGCCCAGACTGGAGTGCAGTGGCTGCTCCAGGCTACCGCAGCCTCAACCTGCTGGGCTCCAGCGATCCTTCCGCCTCAGCCTTCCAAGTAGCTGGAACTACAGGCGCACTCTGCCACGCCCGGCTAATTTTTTGATTTATTGTAGAGATGAGGTCTCACCAAGTTGCCCAGGCAGGTCTCGAACCTGCGGGCTCAGGCAATCCACTCACCGCAGCCTCCCAAAGGCACAGGATTACGGGCTGAGCCACCGAGCCCGGCTAGGAACCAAACTTCTAACTCAAATTTTAAAATGGCAGAAAGCTACATACTTTTAGGCAACCATTTCCATGAGGGAAAAACTAACAAACAGCAGTCCACACGCTGGAGGTGATGGAATCTTGGAGACTTGAGAAATCATGTAGAACTGAGTAAAATATTCAGCAGAGAGATACAACTATAACTTTTACTAGGGTAAAACATGTGGTTGGCTCTTGGCTGCAAAGGAAGAACGTAGGGAATGAGTCTACTCTCAGTTCAGGACACCCTGTCTGCAAGACTGTGGACTCTGTGGGTTAGTATTTCACTTGAACAAACAGCTTTATTTACACTCTGTATGATTCACTGTGTCACTAAGGAACAATGATAGAAGAAAGCAATAACTGAACTCAGACATTCTGGTTATTAAATATGAAAATACTTTTAAATGCCCCAGGAATCTAAGAAACATCCTCCAGTTTTTGAGATCCTTTATATTCAAGACTAATTTTAAGACCCTAGTGATGTTTAGTAGTGCTGCTCTCTCCAATTGTTGAAGTGAATTCAGTTTATTGTTGGTATTTCAAGCTTTCATCTTTTCTAGTTTCAATAGGGAGTCAAGAAACTTAATTTCTCCAATCTGAACGCTTCTTAAATTGTGTTATTAAGAAATAATATGATACCCTGAATTGTACCCCACATCTTTAAAATTAAAAATAATAATATGATAATTGTGCACACTGCAGTGAAATATAAGCTATAAAAACATTAAAATGTAGTATAATAATTTACAGTAGTATTTCTATTTTAACATGACTGAGAATCTTAAAATACAAGAATTATTACCTAATAATATGTAGAATTGAGAATATTAAAATATAAAAATTATTACCTAATAATATGCAGAATTATAAACACCAAATCAATTATCAAAAGTATGTTGGAGACACTAATATATTTCCATGGCTTTTGAAATTACATGCAATGAAAGCTTACAATGTGCAGAGAGCATTGTACTAAAAGCTGTTGATGCATCTACTATGCAATTTATGTAAATGAAAACATCATGAAATTGGAAGTTTCATTAAAACAATGTTTTAATGAAAATGTTTTCAAAGCCTCACAAATTTTATATTTTAAAATGTATTTCAGTTTCGTGGTGTTTCCATTGAAATAAATTGCATAGTTGATGCATGGACAGCATTTAGCTCAATGCTCTCGGTACTTCATGAGTGCCATAAAAATACAGTTTTCATTGCATGTAATTTCAAAAGCCATGGAAATATATTAGTGTCTCCAACATACTTTTGATAATTGATTTGGTGTTTATAATTCTGCATATTATTAGGTAATAATTCTTATATTTTAATATTCTTAATTCTACGTTTACTGCAGCATTATTCACAATTGCAACCTAAGTATCCATCAACAAAGGATTTGATAAAGACAATGTGGAATATATACCCAATGAAATACTATTAAGCCATAAAAAAGAATGAAATCACATCTTTTACAGCAACTCAGATTGAACTGGAGGCCATTATTTTAAGCAAAATAACCCAGATATCAAAAGGCAAATATCACATATTCTCACTTATAAGTGGAAGCTAAATAACATGTACACATAGACATAGAGAATGGAATGATAGACAATGGAGACTTGGAAGGATGGTGGGGCTGTAAGGGGGATGGATGGTGAGCAATTACTTAATGGGTACAATGTATGTTAGTCAGGTGATAAACACACGAAAAGTTCTGACTTTATTCTGTAATATATTAATGCAACAAAAATATATTTGTATGCTATAAATTTATACAAATAAAAAACTATTATTCCTTAAAAAAAATACTGACAGTATGGTGAATTTCAATAGTGTTCTTGCCTAAAGGGAAATCTCCAGTTGGTGATATTTTTCCCCAATTTACCCTATGGTAGGATCTCTCTTACAGTCCCAATGTTTCCAGGTCCCCAACATCATCTAAAAAATGCAGGGTTCACAAGTGACATGGTTGTTGATATAGATTATACCATAGAATAAGCAAGCAAACAGCTCCAGAAATTAATAAATGACTATACTAATATTGAGGATATAAAGTTAATACACAAAAATAAATTATTTCTAATGCAATATCATTTATGATATCATCAAATACAATGAAGTAAGTGTAAATTGAATAAAATATGTAAAGAATCTATGTGTGAAAAACCTAAAACTGATAAAAATTAAGATCTAAATAAATGGACAGGTTTTTTTATAATTGGAAGAATCAATATTTGTAAGATATCAATTATTCTCAATTTGATTAACATATTTGGCAACAACTCATTAATATCCCAACTAGCCATTTTGTGTAAATCCACAGACTTTATTCTAAAGTTTATATGGAAGGGCAAAGATTCAGAATAGTCAACATATTACTGAAGAAAAAGATTGGAAATCTGACACTACTTGGCTTCAAGACAGTATAAAGCCATAATAATCAAGACAGCATGGTATTGGCCAAAGAATAAACATATGGATCAATACATTGGAATAAAAAAATAGACCTTTATAGATATAGTCAGTCAATATTTGACAAGGGATTTCAATGAAGAAGGGATAATCTTTTTGACAAATAGGGATGCAACAATTGGACATCTATAGGTAAATATGAAATAATCTAGACAGAAATTATACATTTTTTCAAAAATTAATTTACAATTGACCATTATCTAAATGTAAAACACAATACTATAAAAATTTCTAGTGGAAAATAAGAGAATATTGTGTAACTTTAAGTTCTGGTCATGAGATTAAGGAATAATAGCAAAAGCACACACAACTCATGGAAGAAAAAAATGGATGTTAGACTTTATTAAAATAAAAATTTCTTTTATATAAAAGATTAGGTTAAGAGACTTAGGTCACAGACTTAGAGAAATTATTTTTAAAAACATATTTCTGATAATGGAATGATATCTAAAATATGTAAAGAAGACTTAAAACTTAATAAGAAAGCAAATTCCCTCCAGGAAACCACCTGTGCAGTGAGTGAAGAGGGTGAGGAGAAGTGGAGCCCAGGCCATAGTGGAGATGCCCCAGGCTCTGCTTCCTGCATCTGCAGCCAGGACTGAGTCGCACAATCCTCCGTATCTGTCATCCAATGCTCAGGATGGGAGGTCCCCATGCAAATCTTCTTTTTTGGTGACTGCACAAGCCTCTCCTTTGACCTCAGTCTGATTTGAAGCAGAGAAAAGAAAGTCTGTAAAATAGAGGAAACTTTCTCCTTAGGGAGGGCACAGAACCACCTGCAAGCAGCAGGAACAAGGGGAACTTGCAGCTGAGTTGGGGCATCTTGAACAGTGGCTTAGGCCAAGGTACCCTCTGGTGGAACTGGGAGACACGTCAACCCTGAACAGGTGCTGTTGCTCAGGACTCCTGCACAACCCACACCCCTCACAATTCCAGTCTTTACATATTTGCTTCAGTCATTAAGCGATATGCATGTAAGCTTCCTCCATGCATGTCTGTGGTCTGACAACTCCTTTTTATTGCACAATATTTTTTTGTATGGATCACCAGGGCTTGTACATCCATTTACCTATTGAGATGAACTGTTTACTCATTGTTTGCTTTCAAGTTTTGATAATCATTAATGAAGCAGCTGTAAACATGTGTGTGCAGGTTCCAGTGTGACACTAGGACTCATTTAGGTAAGTACCTAGAATTGTGTTTTCTGGACTGTATATTAAGAGTTTATTTAACTTTGTCATAAGCTGCCAGTCCATCTTTCAAAATGATCCTAATATTTTTCACAACTAATAGCCATGAACAATAATTTCTGTTGTTCCACATGCTAAGAACATCTGCTGTTGTCAGTTCCTTATTTAGTCACTCAGAAGTTTTGTGGTGTCTCCTTGTCATAATTTAAAGTTCTGCAGAGATGTAACATGTCCAACATCTTTCCATATGCTGTATCTTTGTATCTCTTTGTACATTTTTAAATACGGAGTCGGTTTAGTTTAGTTCTTTTTCCCACTTTTTAAATTACAGTGGATGTTTTCTAATTTTCGTGATTCTTTCATATTTTGAACAAGTCTTCTTATATGTGTTCAGGTTTTGTGCACATTTATGCTGTCATTTCTAATATAGTCTCATGACCATAGAGGCATATTTTGCTTCAGATATTGCATTTTTTAGTTCTGGAAATACCAATGGGTTATGTTCTTTATCGGAGGGAGATGGGATTAACAGTAGCAAATATCTGTCTGAGAACGGGGAAACACCCCATAT
>NW_007255837.1:41914-60220 GCF_000164805.1 Carlito syrichta | reverse complement strand
CTTTCTTCTCTCATTTAAGGTGTGTTTTCCCTGGTTCTTTATATGACAGTTTGATTTTTTTAAGTAAGATTTATTGAGAAGACAGAAAAGATCCCACAGTGGTAGAGACCAGAAAGCAGTTGCCCTGATTTTTTAAAAATTAAGTACTAGACTTTTTGGACACTATATTTTGAACTTATGGTCACCATTTACTCTTTTTTTTACCAAGCAATACTCTTGCTGTGTTTTAGCAGAAAGACACAGGTTGTATGTTCAACTTTTCAACAGTCAAAGCAATAGTGGAACTTGACGCTAACTACCTTAGTGCTGCTGACACTTTCATGAACAAAGGACACAGTATATTGCACAGATATGTCCCCTTCAAGACAGGGTAAAAGATTAACTTCCATGGGAGTGTGCTGTGCCTCACTGACACCAGAGAGAGGAGTGTCAATAACCTTGGCTTCTTTCCCTCACCCTGAACTCTCATAGAAGTTGGAAGTCAAAGTTCAGCTCCTCACTGCCCCACATGGTGGCAGGTATCAGAGATTCAGGATACTGAGTACCTTCTATCTGTGTCTAATACCATTTCTTTCAACTCAGTAGGGTTAGGGGTTAAAGTTTAGCTCTCGACAAAACTCTGTCAAAATCAAGGAGGGAATTGGATGATGAATTAGCTCAAAGTAATGTTACCTTGCTCAGCCTTTCTGATGCTGTTCAGCAGTGGTGGCTGAGCTAGTTGAACCTATCTGACATTACCACAGATAGGTAATCAGAGTACAGCCTCATACTGCTGGGCAGGGAGTTGTTGACAATGACAATGAGGGATTCTGAGTCACCAAATTCTGGAACTCCTGGGGCCAGATTTGCTACTACTTACAGTGCAGAAGATGATGGACATCTGTCTCATAAACTTAAGCACTGTAGATGAATGAGGCGTCAGAGACTGGATTCAGGATCCTGATTGTGAGGACAGATACAGGGTGAAAAAGATATGGGGTCAGGGAAACACGCATGGTCTCTAGTCCTTTTATCTTCAGCCCTGATGCCCAGCCTCAGTCAATTGTGGATTAAATAACAAGGTGGAGAAGCCATGGAGCCCAGGTCATGCTGGAGACCCCCACATAGTTCTTCATCCTCAGGACCCTCAGCTGAGCCTGGTCTCTCCAAATTCCTTATATCTTCTCCAGCAGCTGGAGTGAGGATGGGAGCTTTCAGAACCAGTCTTTGCTGGCTTGTCAATCCCCATATGTGCCCTGAATCTTAACTTTACCTAGAAATTCTACCCTAGAAGAGGATTGACCTGCATGGGGCCGTTCCGCAACTCCCAATGACCTGTGGGCACACAGCTGCTGGTCCCTGTGACCAGAGGGCAGAGAACTCCAGCTCAAGGCCAAGTGGGGACTATTACTTGGGAAGCCGAACACAGGACTCAGGGAAAGGCACAACTCCCCCTGCAGCTTAAGGTTCAGACATACTCATGTATCCTGTCTGTCTTTTGCACTGTCCACTTTGCTCCATCCCCATAAAAGTGGATAGTATTCATGTCCTAATGCCAGCTAGTCTCAGATCTCCATGTAGCCTCCTCTCCCTAGACTCACTTGCCCAACTCACTGTGCAGTTTACAGGGAGCTCCTGGGAACTCAGCCTCCCTGAGAAGCCTCCCCTGTGGAGCAGCACACCAGGAAGCTTAGGGCTGGTAAGATAGTGCCTCCCTCCAAGACATCAGGAGCTGTTTTTTTCTTTTTTATCCCTGGGCAGACCAGTTTGCTCTCCAAATTGCCAGGACCTGCTCTCAGACCTACCCTCTACTTCTGGAAAGCCCTATTTCTCTTAGCCCCTCAGTAGCATAGATTGCAGAAAGAGAAAAATATATATAATTTTAAATATTTGCCAGTCCCAGGCATAAATTACAGGGAAATGTAGATACCAAGAACAACTTTGAGAGTGAGGAGAGAGGTGAGGCCTAGGTAGGCTCCTGTATGCTTATTATTCTCCTTCCTCACTTGGGCACTGAGAGGTGATTAGCACCTTTCAAGGACTGAGAACAGCACCCTCTTACCCTGTCTTAGGTACATGAAAATAAATGCTCCTACATTTTCAGAGAAAGCCCTTACAGACAGTGGGGGGTACATTCTAATGTCAAATTTTCTTCATTTTAGAAAAAAAGTTCAGCTACATGGATTCTGGTTTTAGCACATATGAATAAACAGACAATGTTTTGGTGTCATCATGTTTTAGATTTAGTCTTCAGTTTTCCTCAAATTTCAGTAATGTTGAATTTTTTAAATTGGTAGTAAAAATATTGCTTCCAAGTAGGGCTTATGAATATGGAACATATTTTCAAGTTTGAAAATGTTCACAGAACAAGCCCATGAGAAAGCAAAGGTTTTGTCCTGCTTCCTCATCTACCTGTGTCACTGTAGGAAGTACCACTTTCCCAAGTCTGACAACCATAATCAGTCTCATCTTATGACTGGACATTGGAGGTAGTTAAGCAGCAGTTAGCTCCAGAGCTGGAGCTTGAGAAGTGATCGAGGATCCCATTCCCCTTGCTGTGGCTTCTATCTCTCTTAACACACATTAGGTATAGAGGGGCCTTTCCTGGCTGCTGTTGATGCTGTGCAATGGTGTGGTGCTGCACCCACTGCTTAGATGGCAGATGAGCTTTGCCAAGGCTCCCAGGGAGGCAGATGCAGAGGATGACTGAATCAGCACAGGTCGGGTTAGGGACCATGGAAACACAGACACCCATTAAGTCCTGGAGGAAGGAAGGGGAAAAGGACATCTCTGCCACGAGTTTGGGAAGTGGTATCAGTGAGTCTAGGGAGAAAGATGCTGAGGACCATCCTGACATGTGCAGTGAAGGAGAAGAGTGAGAATGAGAAGTGTGGTCCAAGCCATGGTCCAGACACTTCAGAGTTCTGTAAGGCAGATATGCTTCAGTTCTCTTTTATCCACTCTGTAGCCCCAGAGGAGAGAGAGGGACCCTTCACGCAAATTTGGTTCTCTTCCTCTGCCCACCCAAACCCTCCCTGGATCTGTGTGTAGTCCTACTAGCTTGATGTAATTTCTGGGTGGGGTATTCTGAGGATTTCCCTGACTGAGCCCAGAGAGTAACCAGCTGCTGATTCCTAGCAGAGAGCCCTGCAAAATCCTCAGTTACAGGCCCACAGCACCACTTGTCACCCAGACTCAAGTCCATCATGTATGTGACCAGATGTCAGGTGGTCCATACAGAGGTTCCTGCCTTCACCAGTGCCTTGACCACTGTCTGATCCCTGCAGAAGGGCAGAGTCAGGTTCCTACACAAGGCAGCCTTTCACATAGTCTCAGTCTTTAGTGTTCTACTTGGACCTCTTCAGGGATACAGGACATATAACACCCTGTTTTATAGGGAGTCCTCTGGGGATGTATGAACTACCTTGCCCTAGAATTTGTGCCTAGGATTAGTGATTTTGTAATTTATATTTTATCCTCTCTCTTTCTACAATCTATGTCAGGAGGTTCTAAGAGGAATCCTGGGTTCCAGAAGGAGAGAGTGGGCCTGAGTGCGTATCTTGTCAGTTTGGAGAACAACAATATTTCAGCCATAAGCTTAACTCCCTATCAGCTCAAGAAGGCATGTTTCTGTCTCCTAACACTTCTTCTGTGAGATCAGCACATAGGGAGCACACAGTAAGTGTATGGTAGACAAGTGGACTTATTTGGTGATCTAATGGAATTATGTAGAAATGAGGATAATTCCAGGGAGTAGGAGAAGGAACTAGAGAGTTAGGAAAAAAAATAATCAGTAGACCCAGAGATTCTTATAAAGTAAGGAGTTGAGAGATTCAAGAAAAAAGAGGTGATGCAAGTGACAACTTCCAAGGAAAGATCTGGAAATGTCCATATATTTTCTGAGATAAATATCTTGATGATAAGTACAGAAGGTCACAGAAGAGAAGGGAAGAGGAATGAAAGGGACAGTGACCAGAAGACTGATGATGGGATTAATGAATCAGAGATGGAGAAAAAAAAAAAGGGAATGAGAATGAGCTGTACTTTAGAGGAGACTTGAGGAGAAGCCAATGGGGAAGTTGGTCAAGAGCCAGTGGGCAGAGTTGTGAGGTGAGGTTTGGGGTGTGTTCGCTCTCATTTATTTTCTGTTTCTTAACCAAAACAAATCCTCTTTCAGTCCCACAGCTGTCCTTTCAGGTCATGTTCTTTCCATGACTGGTGGATTCTTCTTAAACAAAAAGTATTTAGTTCTCTTTGTAAAAGATTTATTGTAGTTTATCTGCAATAGAGTCCCTTCTTATTTTCCAACATTCTTTAATTTAATGTCATTAAAATATCATTGATACTCTTTGAATTTGGTGGAGAAGAGGCATTTTAGAAATGCAAAATCTGAGGCCTCACTCTAGTCCCACTGAGTCAGAATCCACATGTTCCAGGATCTCAGATGATCTGTGTGCATATCAAAGTCTGAGAAGCTCTGGTCTGACCCAGTCACAAAGGCGACAATGAGTTTGGAAACAGATTGATCCTTTTGCCTCAGTCTACTTTGCTTCTCACCAAAGTGTTCAGAAAATTTCCTACTTATGTCTCATGTTGTGCTTTATACGCCAGGCATACAGCACTCAAGGTTTTTCAGTGACTGTGCTGGCAACTCCCAGTGAGCCCCAAAATCCACAGAGATGACCAGAGGGTTTTATCAGTAACAAGATTATCTTCACACCATATTGAAGATCCAGTGAATAAGAGGAAAAACAGCAACTTTGCATTAGTATTTATAATCTTCATAATATTATGCAGAACATATATATTTATGTATTTTAAAGATGGAGAATTTCTTATATGAAACTTAACTGAAAGTCACAATTATTAATGTGAGAAACATGAGCATAAATATAATACTTGTAAAAAAAGATCAAGATGAAAGAAATGCCTTCAAAATCAGATGTATTTTTATATTGGTTGCTTGTTGTCTTCATTTCTTAGGACTGTCATAACAGTGTTACACAAATTGCATGATTGAAAACCCACATGAATGCATTTTCTTACAATTCTGGGGACTAGTAATCCACAGTTCTGAGACAGGGCTATGTTAAAAATGAGGAATTCTTTATATTAATCTGACATAAAAATCACAGTCACAAATTTTTTAAAAATCACAACCATAAAGATTAGAAATATGAGCATGAGTATGAGCATACTTGTGAAAATATGAAGGGTCTAAGTGAAGTGACCACAATGAATTTTAGAAACATTGTGAGTTAGAGTGAATGTTTGGTATATTAATTTCTTGGGACTGCAATCTCAAAGTATCACAAACTAGGTTGTTTAAAAAAGCAGAAAAGTACTGCCTCACATTTCTGGAGGTTAGTCCCCCAAAACCCAAGTTCCTTCTGACACCTGTAAGTAATTTTTTCCTTCCCTCCTCCTGGTTGCTGGTAGTTTGCCAGTGATCTTTAGTGTCCCTTTGCTTGAAGCTGCATAAATCCAATCTCTGTGTCTTCCTGTTGTCTCATGACTATCATTTTATAAAGACTACAGGCACATTGGTTAAGGAGACCATCCTATTCCAATATGTCCTCATCTGAATAAATTATGTCTGCAATTACACTATTTATTAAATATGATCACATTCTGCAGCACTAGGAGTTAAGACTTCAATCCTTCTTAGCATAACATATTTTAACACAGCATTAGAGATTATTTTCTAAAATAATATAGTTTTTTATATTTTTTAAATGTTATACAATGTATTTGTATTGTATTAAAATGAAACCTAATAAAATAAACTGTATTAATATGTAAAATGCTTATTCCTTTTACTGTTGCAAAAAGAAAATTATTGGAGATACTTCTTCCTGAAGAAAATGTGGTTGACCTTACTCATTAATCTGATTAAGCTGTGACTGTTTTTATTTGAAACATGGAATAATTAAATTCTGATTTTTGTGGACAAGTTTCTCCCAAATCATTCACAAATATCTTTCACTGTAAGATTCACACATGAATAGAATTAATTTAGATTCTTCTATTCACTTTTCTCCTAAGGAAAGTCAACATTTAGCCTATCCTGAGGGTTCAGGTGTCTGGTCATATGATCCTGATATTACATAGCCATTTTTGTATGCAGGCTCAGGGAAAGGCAGCTTTGTGTCCTGGTTCCTAATCTTGGTCTCTTGCTGTGCTAAGCACTGTAGTACTATAGCCTGTAGTAGTACTCAGTATCATCCTTGGAATGGACCCCTCAGGGAGTCAAGGCAGTTTTTCAAGAAGGAAGGGACCTGAGGATTGGGAAGGGGTACAGGAATGTTTGTTGCTTGTATCATACAACATCACCCTGGAGACTTGGCCAGATATCTACTGGAACAGGTATTGATAGTGACCATTGGTGATCACTCTATTACCAGAGCCACAGATTAGTATGACAATCTTTTCTGAGGACAAAGTCAGTGAGGGGTCAAAAGTCATCACAATCTGAGATCTAGCACTTTAAATGAAAACAGATTCATGTTAAAAATGAGGAAGCAAAACAGAGGGACTCTTCCAGAGGCTGGTCTCTCAAATCTCCATGAACCTGGGCAGAGAGTGAGGAGGGAGAGGAGAAGAGAAGCAGGAGAGTCACCCAGGCCATGCTGTGAACTTCCCAAAACTTCACAAGACCCTCAGCTACAGATGGACTCTGGGATAGGTATTTTATCTCCTCCTCAGTTCCCTAGGTAAAGGGCTTTTTTTGGGTGCATTATTATACAACTATGAGCCCTTTACCAACATCTCTAGCATCATGGGATTCTAAGTGCTCAGCCCAGAGTGCAGCCCTCTATCAGGTTTACTGGGGTGCCGTGAGCTCTGAGTTTGCCTCTTTAGAAGAAGCACCTTCTAGAAGCACCTTTAGAAGAAGCACCTTCTGAGTTAGAAGCATCTCTAACTCAGGCCAGTGAGGATGGGCCCATGCACGTGAACCACAGGAGATTGTTTTAGACATCGCTGGCCTGTAAGAAGATCTACAGCTCCCCATACTGGGCTTATTTAACTATTGTTTGTGATTATTAGTTTTCATTGTAATTCTCAGGAAAAAAAGGAAACATTTTTCTTTTTAAGCACTTAGTTTCAAGATTGCCAATCATTAAAATCATATTGGAAATGAGTACCCTGTCCATTTATGTCCATCTGTTGAAATGGTCCTGAAGTCTCAAGTCTAGCTTGGATACGGGCTAGGGCGAGTGTAGAAGACAAACAAGAGAGAAGATCAAGCTGGGGCAGCCCAGGCACAGCTGTCCTGCCAAAGGGTTGAGGTGTCTGCAATATGGCCTTCCTGCAAAGACATTGTTTAACAGGTTAAGATTGAGTATCAGATACAAAAGAGTTCATTTGACTGTGCAGGATATTGTCTGTGGGAGAGGCTGGAGGAGACACAGCTACATGTGGTAATGAGTGTAGAACATCAAGAGATTGTCCCTGTGAGCCTTAGGGAAAGGACACACAGGATCTACAGCAATGACGGAGACAAGTTGGAAGAATTGGACACTAGAGACACAGGGGACCTAGGACTTGTCTCTGAGGGTTCCTGAGGACAATTATATGAAAACCATGGTTATTACCCTTTGTCAGTGCTCACCTTCCCCAGCTGCTATTCCTCCAAGAATCCGGGGGAGTTTAGTTCTCATCTTTTCCTTGGGGGTCTCTTTCCCAGCATCAGCTCCCAGGATCAGGTTCACATTCTGGGCCCAAAGTGGGGCTTGCACAGCCAAGTGTAGAGGAACAGATTTGCAATATGGGTCCATGAAAGGCTGCAGAAAACAAAGCTCTGGAATGATCCCCAGAGCCTGGACTTCTCCCTTCAACCTCCTGCTTCCCTCTTCTCACTGAGGTTCAGGACAAGTGAGTATCCAGGGCTGTTTGATGGCCTTGCATCTTAGGAAATGTTCCCAAATGATTAAGACTGTCTCTGAAACTATAGGGCATTTACTTCCATGTGCACAGGGTAGGGTTAAAGGGCAATGAATCTACCTTTTGAAAGGTGCTGATCATATTTTAGTGTCCAAGTGATAAGGGAGATGAATTAGGAGTCAGAAGCCTACCCAGGACTCACCACTCTCCTCACTCTCCAAATTTCACTCTGTATCAGCATTGCCTTAGGATGCATGCCTAACATTGACAAGTTTATGGAATTTATTTTTTCTAGTCTCTGTCTACAATCTATTTTAGTAAGGGGCTGAGAGGGAGAGGAGGGTCCAGAGGAAGAGACCATGCCTGATGGCAGGCCCTGACAGTCTGGGGCACATATTCTGGTCTGCATGAAGAGTAAGCAGCTCCTGGTGTTATGAAGGGAGGTACTGTTTCTTCCATGCTGGGTTACTTGTTGTGCTACCATACTGGGGAGACACCTCAGGGAGACTGAGCTTTCAGAACTATCCTGTAACCCACACAGTGACTTCAGCAGTTGAATTTAGGTAGGGAGTTTGAGACTAAGGTGCATCATGAACACTACTCAGCTCCATCATTTTGAGGGAGAAAACAGTGGACAATGGAGGAGATAGTATGCATAGATGGCATAGATGTGCTTTACCCTGAGTAGCAAGGGGAACTGTGGTCTGTCCTTGAGGCCTAAACTGGATCCCAGTTAGGAGGCCCTAGGTGACCTTGAGCTGGAGTCCCCTGATCCCTGCTTATTGGGGTTAGCAGCTAAGTCCTCATTGGCCTTTATGAGAAACAAAACAGACCTACTGAAGTCCACCCCTTCCCAGGGTCAACTTTCTAGGTAAAGTTAAAGTCCGGCCCCAGGGTGAGACATGAATGGCCCAGGGAAGGAGTCTGGTTTCTCTGAAAGATCCTTCCCTACAGCCACAGTATTGTTCTTTGTTGTACTACCCATGTTTACCAATGTAGCTTCAGGTTCTCTGTGTGAATAGCAGACCATTCCTGGATACAGGGGAGACTGGAATCTGACAGCCATGGTATCTACAGCACTGGAGTCAAAGGTTGGCTTGGATAGTGTTTCAGATATGCTACTCACAAGAGTGGAAGACACCACAGGAACTATGATCAGAAGTCTTGTAAAAACTGGGGAGACAGGGATCCTGCTGTTGACCATGGAGTGTTCTTAATTTGGACTTATAGATCATTTTCCCACATAAAGTATGGTTAAATGTTAGAGTGGGACTGGAGAAAATAAGGTAGGTGGGAAGATGACTTCCCCTTGTGATGACTTCTCAGGGTGACACTGTATTGCACATAATTTTGAATTTGGGAAAATAGGAGTCCACTCACCCAGAAGCTAGGAATGGATCTGAAAGACACAGCCTTAGAAAGAAGAGAATTGTCAACATAAATGACCCCAAGGTCTGAAGTGGGCTTGTAGGTCAATTGAGCAGATGTATTGGCTGAGATGCTAGAAATGACACCTGTGGAATTGATAGGTTTGCCGGAGGTAACAGGGGTCATGATAGAAGGGACTGGATGAGGTATGAGGAAGAAAAAAGAAGGATGGGAATCGACACACAGTGATGTCTGGAACTTCTTCAGCTGAAGTGAGAGTTAAAGGATCAGGGTTTGGGGACAGGAGGCAGACAGGCAGGGTAGCAGAGGTGGCAGTCAAGTCAGCCTAATCAGTGGTGAAAAGGACAGTTGGGACCTGCAAAGTGTAACTGACCAGAATCTGGGAGGCTGCTGTCTTCCAGCAGTGAGGAGAAAGAAGGGACAGCCTGGGTGGTGGTACAATTTGCATGGTTAGTGTTTCATTCTCTTATTATGCTGCAAGATTTTGCTATTTCTTTTCGCCTAATGTACTTTCACAAAGAACACAAATAATTCTAAATAGCCATGTCCAGACATTCAATATGTGGTGGCAGCTCACTTATATTCAACAGCAGTTGCAGTGGACACAGTGGCAGCAGTGGCAGTGCAATAGAAAATGTTCTTTGGCAAGGCCTAGGACTGACAGCCCTGTTTAAGGAGCCGCTTGGTGAAATATGGGGTGACTCCTTGCATCTCCTTCATACAGCACACCAGAAAGTCTGGAAAGCTGGATACTCCAACATTTCCTTGGTGGACCTGTCCAGCAACAAAGAGAAGCTCAGGACTAGGTCTGGGAGCATGGCTGGATCTGTCTCAAGAGGCGGGACATCTCCAGCTTGCTTGGATTGGTATGTTCTTCACAGAGGGAGCCCATTGGAAACACCTGGGCCTTCTGACTCAAGTTTTTTGAGTTAGAGCATGGGAGGCTGCCCTCCAGAAGCCCAGGACAGCACCCCATGGAAGTGAGATCTCCCCTGGTCTCTAGAGGCCGAGATGTCAAAGACACTTCCTCCTTGATAGGGTGGGACTATTTCTTTACCTCCTGCTCTTTGGTCTCAACCTGATCCTCCTCTTTCATCACCTTTTCGGGTCTCCTTGGGCCCTCCCCTTGACCTCCTTGGGGAGCCTGGATGGTATCAGTTCTATAGGACTGACCACCTGCTCAGGTGGGGAAGGCAGGAGGGTATACTTGCAGCTGAGAGGAGCGATCCATGCAGAGGTACTCAGTGACCGTGCGTCGCTGGCTTTCTCCTCTGGGTCACAGGAGCAGAGCCTGATCAAAGCTCAGCCCAGGAGCAAGCCAGGTCCTACCAGGCTCCTCCAGGCCCTCTCCCACCTCCAGGGACGCCCTGGTCGCTAGGGTACAATTCCAGGTGCGAAGATGATGCGGTTGTGGGACCTGACTGGGTGCTGCACCCTATGGTATTCCTCCCTATAAGGCATTGTCAATTCATTTATTTTTACAAATTGGTTTTGGTCATTTAAGCTTCAGAACATTCTTCAGGTGATACATGTGTTGGCCCTGCCTCTGAACCCTGGCTGTATGATTACAGAGAACATGCTCTGGCCTGTGTGCCTCCTTATCATGGACACATCATGAGATATGTGTGTAGACTTTTCTGTAGACGTTTGCATACTTAGCACAGCAGCATGTCTATGATGAGCTCCTGCATGCCTAGGGAGGAGGTTTTTACTTCAACATCTCAGTTAGTCTACTCAAAAAATATATGGTAGAAACCACCAGCTGTTAACATAGCATCACAGCACATTTCTTTTCTCATTCAATCTGGCAGCCCAGGTTTTCTTTTTGGTCTATTTGAAGACTATAAATATGTGTCATATTCTAAATCCATTTTGGTTTATCCTGACAGAAATTCACTAGCAGGTTATTCCATATGGATAAGAAGCCAGTTTCTTTGGCCTTCCAGGAATATGTCTAGAATACAAATACACCATTTATTTGTAGGTTAGTAGTAGATCAATGTATTGGATAAAATGTGATCAACACAATGTGGTCACTGTGAGTATGCCAGCTATGTCCACTCTTGTCTACACATTATTTTCAACTGAATATGTCTCACTATTCTTATGCCCAAGAGAAGAAACATTAACTCTTGGGTGTCAGGACAAAGAAAACACATATCATTCTCCTATGATTTGGAAGATTCTGCATGGCAAAAGAGATTTGGAAAATCCTCCTCATGGCACATCTAATTTAAATCTTGTTTCTTTGGACAATTTCACTGGTTTCTTTTTCTCTCTTGTGCTGATGTTGGTTACCACACAAACAACATGCAAAACCAGTCATCAGAAACCACGAGACAGAGGTTAGTAAAAATATTTTTGTATTTTTTAACTTTTAGAATATCTATTTTAAACTAACATTTACATTATTAACATGCTACACACTTCTTTTTGCTTTCTACTCATAATATTTCTTTTAATATTTCAGAGCATTTGAACTTCCATCCCCAAGAAGACTGAAATTGTTAAGACACAAAAAGTTTTGCTCAGATCCAAATCCTGTTTGAAAAGAGGAGATATACTATAAGGCTTTTCTAACCTCGCCAGGAGCAGAAATGTTTTAAAATCATGGCACTTGACAATAGTTAATTGATATCATTTGAGGAGAGCTTACTAAGGAATAATCTCTTGATTTTGCTTGTTTGAAAAACAAATAACAAGCTGGAACAAATGTTGAGTCCAGATTTACTATAGGAACTCTGAAAACACATGATTGCATTTCAGACCTCTTGAAAACAATAAATTAGTCATATTATTCCTTGAACAATCAATTACTAAAGATTTAGGATATAGCAATCTCTAAAGGGAAATTATACCTATCCTATACAGTTGATTTGAAGATTAAATTTCATAATTATCATGAATGTCTAAGTGCTATGAAGGTGTTTTGTGTTATTATTATCCTGTTGGTGTATATTTTTATGATATTGTTCATGTTAGTGCCTTCCTTTTGTTTTACTGTTTTGGAAACCAGACTATTTTACAATAGCTCAATGGAAATGAATGCCTTTTTAGTGATGCTTGAGAATGAAGTCATAGATAACTCTCAACACCTATCACTCTATATTATATTCAGCAGCTAATTCACTGTGTATTTTTTCTTTGGATTTTGTTGAGGACCTACTTTCAGTCATTTGCTCCACTTTGGATTTTGGCAAATTTTTTCCAGATTTGTAGATGATTGTCTTTGTGGTCCATAGACAGTTTCTGTAACTCCTTCCATTCTTCCTCACCCTCTTGTTCTTCCCCTTCCTCCTGATTTTCATCTTATATTCTACTTTAAGACCCTTTCAACACATAAGAATCATTCATAGTTCAACAAATATACAACATGATCTGTGAGCCTGGTTTTTTTTTTTCAATCCCTGATCCAACAATTTGAAGTAAATACATTTTTGGAATATTTAATTAGTCTTCCTAATCTTTACTCTTTACTCTTACTCTTTACTATTACTCTCCTGCAGTCTCAATCCCGCAATCCTGCATGACCTCTAGGGAACTTCTCTTAAATCATATGTCAGATGATATCATTCAAACCTCTAGAGTGGATTACTCAAAGCAAAAGCCAAAGACCTCAAAATGCCTCCCAAATCCTTAGATCTGAGTACCCCATTTCCTTTCTGATTTCATTGTCTTCTGCTCTCCACACTTAGCCCTCTCTTTTCACACACATTTATGTCCTCTCTGTTCCCTGAGTACTGTATGGATATTCCTGAGTGCTGTATGGATGTTCTTGCTTCATGGCCTTTCCATCTGACTGTTCACTTTGCCTAGAGCACTCATTCCCCACATATGCACATGTCTGTTTTCTAGAACCCTTTTATTTTTCTTCTTAATTTTCATCATCACTATAATTGTAAAGTTTAAACTCCACTAATCTACTAATACTCTTCATCCTCATCCTTGAATTCTTTCTTTCTGTAGTACTTACCCTAGATACTAATTTGGCCATAGACATGTTTTATTTATATGTTTATACTCATGCTTATATATTTGCTAAATTTTTGTTCTCCTCAGTCCCCCAATTAAAGATAAAATTTTGTTGTTTTTCACTGCCATATCCTCTGAAAACACTCATGAATCATACAAAAGAACAGTATCAGGCATTTGGTAAGGGATCAATACATTTTAATGAATGGAAAATTTTTTTAAAAGATATGATTCTGAAAACCAGTCTTAGAATTAGCTGTTGGTGTACATAGCCAAGATATCTAAGTCAATAAATATCAGTTTCCTCCCTTGTGAAATAGATTTATAATAGTTCTCATTTCAAAAACTTTTTAAAAAACAAAATTTAGCCGGTCTCGGTGGCTCAGCCTGTAATCCCGCACCTTTGGGAGGCTGAGGTGAGTGGATTGCCTGAGCCTGCGGGTTTGAGACCCGCCTGGGCAGCGAGACCTCATCTCTACAATAAATCAAAAAATCAGCTGGGCGTGGTAGCGCATGCCTGTATTTCCGGCTACTCGGAAGGCTGAGGCAGAAGGATTGCCGGCGCCCAGCAGGTCGAGGCTGCGGTGGCCGGGAGCGGCCACTACACTCCAGTCTGGGCAACAGAGTGAGACTTCAACTCAAACAAACAAACAAACAAACAAAAAACCAAAAAAACAAAATTTAAGATGATGTTCAAAAAAAGTGCCTGTTATTACATTCAGTATGAACTAAGCAGGAATCCCATATTGAGATGGATAAAAATATATAGTAATGTTTAAAACATTCAGAGTCAAAAGTAAGGTTAGTCCTGATTTAAAGAGACTACAAAGCCTTGAATAACCAAGGACAAATGACCCCTGAACCACAGAGACATAGGTTTAGAAGGAAATTGTATTATATTTATTTGCCTGAGTAGTCTTAAGATGATGATGTTATCAGGAGAGTTGCATTATATCAGAGGTGAGCAATACCAGCTGTGTTACACTCATAAAATACTCCAGGTGTTGGAGGCTTCGGAATTCTCAGGATTCCCCAAAAGGCAGAAGCGATAGATGAAGGAGAGGAATTGAAATTAATACTGCTGTGTGCAGTGGCTTGAACCTGTAATCCAAGCACTTTGGCACTGAAATTAATAGTGTCAGTCACAACGGCTTGCATATATAATCCCAGGACTTGGGTAGGTCAAGATGGATGCATTGCTGGAGACAAGGAGTTCAAGACCAACCTAGGCAACAAAGTGAGACACCATCTCTACACAAAATAGAAAAATTAGCTGGGCTTGTTCATGGGTGCCTATAACTCCAACTACTCAGGAGGCTGAGGCTTGATGATCACTGAGCTCAGGAATTTCAGGTTGTGGTAGTCATGAACAGGCCACCACACTCCAGCCTTTGCAACAGAGTGAAACTAGGTCTCAAAAAAATAAAGGAAGGCAGGAAAGAAGGAAGGAAGAAAAACATACTTAAGAAAAATAATAACATCATGGATAATGAACAGTGTATGCAATGGTAATGGGGTCAATTTCTCAAGAAGATGACCAATCCTAATAGTGTCTGCACAGAACAACAGATCATGAAAATACATAAAAACAATAGCTGATTAGTTGATAGACATGAAAGGAGAATTAGATACCCACAATTACTGAGGAAGAGTTTATCACTCCTCTCTCTGTAATTAATCATAAAAGTTGGGCAACAATGTAGTAATTGCATGGAAGACTTGAAAAACACTATCAATGAAGTGGATATAACTTAGAGAAAATCCTGTTCAGCAACAGTATACACACTTTTAAAGTATACATGAAACATTTGCCAGGAAAGATCATACTTTAGGCCATCAAACAAATGCAAATATATTTTTCTGTATTCAAATAATACAATGTATATTCTCTGACTACTATGAATTTAAAGCAGAAATCAATAACCAAAAGTATATTAAAAATGTTTAAGTATTTAAAATTAAACAACATATTTCTCATTAAACCACAGGTCAAAAAGATATCACAAAAACAGTCAGGAATTATTTGGAATTGAACAAATGGAAACACAAAATACAAACTCCATGGAACAAAGTTCAAGCAGATTTTAGGCTTAAAAGTCTATATTTAAAAGGTGTATATAAACCAAATTCTAGTTTTCATCTTAATAAGCTAGGGGGAAAAGTATATTAAATTAAAAGAGAAAGATTGGAGTTGTAGAGAAAATAAGAAAGTCCAGAATATTACCCAACTTTTGATCTCTAAAAAGGTTTCAGTCTCTGCAACATATTGTATTGGAAACATTAGACATTTTATGAAAAAAGTATCTTGACTCCTATTTTGAATCATGTACAGCCCTAGATCTAATGTTACTTTCTAAAATTATACAATTTTTGGAGAACTACATTGGAAACCTAGGAAATGCACAGTATATTTTGTAGGCTTAAGAAATTGAGAAAAATTTGAAAATTGATACATTTGATTTCATCAAAACTAAAAAAAAAATTGGCTTCCAAAAAGACACTTTAAGAAAACACAGAAAAAAAGAGCTGAAACATATTACATACAAACACTTTCAATAATTTTAAAAGAACTTAATAAAAAATAAGCAAAGATTTATATAAACATTATACCAGAGAAGTAATATGGGTCGAAGATAAGCACATAAAAATAAAAATGTTTGACATAATTAGTCATTAAAAATATTCAATTTTTTGAAGGCTGAGGTGGAAGAATTACCTGAACCCAATGGGTCAAGACTGCAGTGACCTTGAGCATGCTACTGCACTCCAGACTGGGTGACAGAGTGAGACTGCAACTCCAAAAGAAAAAAAGAGGAAGGCTCACTTTCAATGTGTTTGCCCCTTTAAGTTGACTGAGTTAAGTTAAAAATAATCTTAAGATTATTCATGAAAAATAAGGATACAGGCCAAGGTGGAGCTCGGGAGCTATTGCGGCCATGGCTGCCTCTGGTCCGGGTATTCCAGCTGGGCCTTGTGTCCAAGGTGCTATCCGCCACCTTCTTCCCCACATTGCTCTCGGGGCTGGTGTCTGGGCCCTGCCTGTTCCTGCAGTGGCTGCCCCTGGTGCCCTCTAGCCTCTTGCTGAAGTCCGAGGCCCTGCACAACTGGCAAGTTTATAGGCTGGTGACCTACATCTTTGTCTAGGAGAATCCAATCTCCCTACTCTGCGGTGCTGTCATCATCTGGCATTTTGCTGGCAATTTTGAGAGAACCATGGGCACCTTCTGCCATTGCTTCTTCACCTTAATCTTCAGCATCTTCTAAACTAACATCTTTCTGTCAGTTGAGGCTGTCTCATTGCTCTCAAAGCTGGGGGAGGTGGAAGATGTCAGAGGTTTCACCCCGGTGGCTTTTGCCATGCTGGGAGTCACCTCTGTCCACTCTCGGATGAGGCAGGCCCTGATATTTGGCATGGTTGTGCCCTCAGTCTTGGTGCCATGGCTCCTGCTGGGTGCCACATGGCTCATTCCACAGACATCTTTCTTCAGTAATGTCTGTGGACTTGCAACTGGGCTGGCATATGACCTCACATACTGCTATTCCCTCGACCTCTCAGAGCAAGTAGCATTGAAATTCAATCAGAAGTTCCCTTTCTCCACGATGAAGAGGATCTCCATGTTCAACTATGTCTCATGGTCTTCAGCAGAAAGAAGAGCAGCCCAGAGCCGGAAGCTGAACCCAGGGTCTGGCTCCTACCCCACACAGAGTTGCCACACTCACTGGTCCACAAACTACACTTTTACCCAGATGCATGCTAGTGGTCAAAAACTAGCCTCCTGGCTCACCTGCATTCCTAGACACATGCCCAGCCTGCCTCCAGTCTGTGTTATGTACAGAATCATTTTGGTCTGAACCCCAGCTCATCCAGTGTCTACCCAGCTTCTGGGGGTTACTCCCATGGGTCCCAGTCCTCCACTCATGTCAGCTGCCCTGGCACAGTGTTCTGGGGCCCTGGGCACTCCAGGGGCTGCAGGTTTCTAAGAAACCCTCAAGGATCCTGATGCCCTGAGATAATTTCTAGGGACATTATCTCACATCTCGGCCTTCTGGAGAAGGTCCTCTCTGAGCTAAGATTTCCTGACCAAAAAATTATTTATTGAACACCTCTATGTTCCAGGCTCTGTGTTGAGTATTTTGATAAGTGTCCCTATTTTAATCTCATTTATGCTCATGGCAGCTTTGAGGAGTACTGTTTATTGTTTCCAATTTACAGATGTAGACAACAAGACATCGAGTGGCTCTGTAGTGGCACAACTGGGTTTCTTACTCCAGGTCCAGGGCTCCTCTCAAGGAACATGTGAGGGAAGAGTGCAGTAGTTGGCAGTGGCTGTCAGTGGCTATTTCCAGCTCCAGCATTCCATCATTGTGTTCTGTGCTCTTGTTGATAGTGACCGTGTGTGTCTCTGCCTTTGGGAGTTCCCAGCTGGTATGTAGCACATCTCCCTGCTGTAGTCACCCCCACACAGACTCTTCTGCCCTGGAAGTGGTGAGATAGGCCCATGTGAACTGCAGCAGCATGTTGAGGGACTCATGGTATTGATTATCTTTGTATAAAGAAACAATCTCTGAAAAAAAGATAAGAAAAATAAGGATACATTAACTTTTTATAAAGAATTAGAGCAGAAAATGAAACAGGGAAATTGAAATCTACACATATAGAACATAGAAGCTAGATTTCTAATAAAAATACCTATCAAATTGAATTCAAAAATATGTTTAAAAGAATTATATTAATATCCAAGATGGGTTCATTTCTGAATGCAATAATCATTCAACATTAGAACAAAGATACGAATGACAACAGGCTTGTCATCAAAAAGCATGCAAGCCATAAAACCACAGAAATGACATTTCTACAGCACTGAAACAAATAATGCATTATGACATGGAGAAATTAATGAAGAATGACAAAGATACAGGAAAATCACTTGTTCAACTTTAGTACTGACTCCTGATTTAAAGCACTAAGCAAACTAAGAGTTGAAGGAAATTCCTTAAAGTGAGATGTGAGTTTAGAATTTAAATATGGCAATTAACAGTGAAATTTTAGAAGAAACTCCTTAAAATTTAAAAGTGCACTAA
>NW_007255837.1:31148-41894 GCF_000164805.1 Carlito syrichta | reverse complement strand
TTCATTGTTGTATCCAAAGTCAATTTCTCAGTGTCTGCTCTCCCAGGCATCTGGAGAGACCCATACTCTTCTTTTGATTTTCTCATTTCTGTAGATTTTCTCCCTTTGCCCCTTTCCCTCCCCCTCTTCAATTCTGTTTTTGAGAGAAGGTGGGGTTGCTTTTATTTCTCTTCTGCAATGACCTGTTCTTCCTTATGAGGGTCTTCTGGTTTTGTTCACTTTTCCCTCTGCTTTACAGTCTGTCTATTCAGCAGTTTGCAGTCTTGGTCCGTTCAGAGAATCTCACCAGTTCACCTATGCCGTCGCCATCTTGCCCCGTCTCCGCTCTTCTGGATCTTCTCTTCTTTTCTTCCCCTTTTTTCTTTAAAATACTTCTGGAAGTGGAACTCTTTGTCAGTGAGTTATCAAGCAGCTGCAGGACATTTATTCACCAAATTCTTTTCTTGTTATGCAGTGTTTGAAGGTCTTCGCCCCATCTATAAGACATTTCACTTCAGGATGATTCCCCTAAGGACAACAATAAAGCAGGTGTTGCTAGGCGCATCAGGCGCGTCCAAGCCCTGGGAGCACTGACACCCGCGCACACCCACCGAGCCTTTTAAAGTCATGTTATCCGTCTCTGGGTGGCCACAGTAGCTCCACAATGCTGTTGCGGGGATGGGACACACGAGGGCACGCGGGGTCCTTCTAGGCCTAGGCAGGCCAAGACACGAGGGGCCGTGCTTCTGTCCCTGTGACCTCAGGGTGGGGGTGAGGGATCCTGGCCTCTCTCCTCCAGGGATCTTGAAAACTGCAAAACAAGTCTAGCCGTAGACCGTGGTCAGCAGATGCGTGAGAGGGTGAGGCCCTTGGAAACTGCGGAGGGCTCCCCGGCCTAACCTGGGCTCAGGGCCACCCTCGAGTTTAGAATTTAAATATGGCAATTAAAATTAACAGTGAAATTTTAGAAGAAACTCCTTAAAATTTAAAAGTGCACTAAGCATTTCTATGGCATGGTCACTCCTCCTCTTCAACGTCAAATTGAATCCTCTAGCCAGTTCAACACAACAAACAGACAAGTAACTTTCAGATTGGGAAAAACAATATTCATAGATAATATATGAATATTTACATGAAAATTATACAAATATATTGAAAAAATTAAATTACATATGAAAAGTACCATGCATATAAAAACAATATCAAATAATCAGTTGTGTTCCTGTAAGCTAGAGGGAAATTAAAAGTTCTAATGAAAATGACATAATTCTGTAAAGCAAAATATCATATAATACTCCAGTATGGCTCTAAGAATATATGTCCAAGTACACACCAGTGCCTTCAGCCATGAGAATTAACTGGAGCACAAGAGCAGACAATACAATTTCAATGTTCAAACACAATAGAGAATGAGGCTATTGTCCCGTGCTGCACTTGCTGTTGCAGTAGCTCTGTTGACATTCTTCCTCATATAGTGACTCTGCTGTATTGCATTTCAGTCTCTCTGTGTCAATTTCATATGGCTCTTTCCTTCCTTCTTCATATCATGTAATCTTTCTGATGTACAATAAGCTTGGCTTAATTAATATCTATTCAAGTGAGCGTGCCTATTGTTCAGATTTCCTTAAGAGATAATAATAATGGTGATAACTAACATTTAGTAAATTCTTACAAGGATATAGCTGACTATAGATCATATTATTTAAACCTACTAGCAAGTATATAAAATGAGTATAGCTAGTATCTTTTTTAAAAAATTGGAGGAATTGATGCTTATAGCCATTAAATTAAGTTGTCAAAGTCACAAATCTAGTGAGTGGTGGATTATGGGTAAGCCTAATATTCATGCTCTTAGTCATTCAGCACATGTTCCAAATCACTGCCTTTCAGCAGTCTGGTTTCTACAAAGTTACATTTCCATAGAGTACAGGTTTTTTTTGTAATAATTTGTGCTCAGGGAAACTAACATATATATTACAAATCACCAGGATGTTGTCACAAGAATTTCAAGTTGCCACTTTGTTTTGAAGGCCACAGAGATGCAAAGTTTTAGAGTACTGCTCTGGAATAGGTTGTGATAAGCAAAGTGGAAACTTAATTTCCACTTTACTTTTGCATGAACAGTGTATGCTAAATATTTCCCAGAGTTCAGAAACTCCAGGCCCAGACAACAAAGAAGAATTCAAGGTCAAAGTCATTTTTACTTTTTTTTTGAGTTGGAGTCTCACTCTGTCACCCAGACTGGAGTGCAGTGGCTGCTCCCGGCCACCACAGCCTCGACTTGCTGGGCTCCAGTGATCCTTCCACCTCAGCCTTCCAAGTAGCCGGAATTACAGGCATGCTCTACCATGCCCAGATGATTTTTTGATTTATTGCAGAGATGAGGTCTTGCTGCCCAGATGGGTCTCGGACCCACGGGCTCAGGCAATCCACACACCTCAGCCTCCCAAAGGCGTGGGATCACAGGCTGAGCCACGGAGCCCAGCTCATTTTTATCAATGCAGATCCAGTAGCAGACAAAGAGAACCTCTAGAAAATGTAACAGTCTCTCAAGACTGTTATTTGATTTTGTACAATGAAGTGGTTATTATAAAGAAAAGATAAGAAACACAGAGACCCTGAATCCTTAGCAAAAGGAAAGAAAAAAATAAGCTGTGAAACAATATATTAGTGATGAGCTCCACTTCAAAAGGAAGGACTCTTGAAAACATATGGCCAGGTAGCATTCAAATGGCACATTCTACTGCCCTGGTCTGATGAAAAGCTTCCATTAATAAATAAATGATAAACACATCTGTGAAAGAAAAACTGAGTGTAGGAAGATTTGAATTAAGAAAAAGACATTCAAAATCAAGTAAAGCAGTATCTTTAAAATAGCGATACTATAAATGAAATTCTCAATTGATTTGAATCTTAACATATTGATATTAAAATTACTGTCTTTAACAAATAAGGAAAGAATATTTGTTAGTTTAGTCTATAAATACCTCTTTTTCTATCACTTTTTTTGTTTGTTTTTTCAGTTGGAGTCTGACCCTGCCATCCAGGCTGGAGAGCAGTGACATGCTTGTGCCACTACAACCTTAACCTGCTGGGCTCAGGTGAACCTTTCATCTCAGCTTTCCAAGTAGCTAGAACTGCAGGCACACACTACCACACCTGGCTAACTTTTCTTGATTTATTGTAGAAATGAGATCTTGCCCATCACTCCAGCTGGTCTCAAACCCGTGGGCTCAGGCAAACCTCTCACCGTGGCCTCCCAAAGATCTGAGCTAATAGGCATGAGCCAGCGTGCCCAGCCCTTTCTATCACTTTTTAAAATTAAATGAAAAAGTATAACTGGCAAAGTATTAATTTATTGGGTCCAGGCAATTAATTTAACTGACATATAAAGAGAATTATATTGGGATGAAAATAAATGTATGGAATTTAGTACAAAATGCAATTTAACACAGAATAAACACATTTGGGCCTTGTATACTGTGTATTATACAATAAAATATGCTGAAAGACATGAATTAAAAATATGGGAAGTAATTATTTTAACACAGGGGATGTGCCCCACTCCTTAGGTTTGTCCAGTCTTTCATTCCTTCACCTTTCTTTACCCTAATTTTTTCAGAATGCTTCAAAAAGTTCATATATGTATGTATTGAATGTAATCTTCAACCTTTGTCCCACATTGGTATCACTTGGAGAACTTTTAAAAATTCAACCCCAACTATTTATTTATAAATAAACCTTTGAAGTTTAAGACCAAGCATAGATATTTTTAAGAACCCTTCAAGAAATTAAATTTGGGTGGATAGCCATTGCTCAAGAACTCAAACAAGGAAATGAATCCTGCTTCTCTAACAAGAACAAATAAGTCTTTGAAAGGCATTCTGGATATTTCAGAACCTCTTGAAAACTTCTGTTCCTATTAAAAATATAAAAGAGATAATATATTGGTATAAACAAAAAATAAGTTCATTATAGCTTGGTTTTAAGATATAAATTTGTGTTATCAGAAATATGAAATAAGGCTTAAATAAAGAAGTGTGGACTATTGTTATCTAAAAACAGGGGGATATATAAAATACAGTTAAAATTTTCTATCTGGCTTTCCATAAGACACATGGACTTGTTAAACTATACTAATCTTGTTGCCAGACAACTAAATCTTCTGTGCATCTCCAAAACAAAAATCCAATTAAACACTTTAAGAGGATAATTCAGGACTGGTATGTTGCAAGAAAAAAGAAAGCAGAACCAAACATTCACATGCCAGCCATCCTACATGGAATATATCCTCATTGAACTAATCACAGTACTAAGACTAATATAAGACAAAGAAGAAATTCCTGCCCCTGAGACTTTGACCTTGCATTAAGGTTCAGCCAAAAAGTAATTTAAGTAAATAATTTAATTGGCTATGCCATTATGTAAAAAATAAAAGGCAGAAAAATACACTGATTCAATGGCTTGTGGATTTTTGATGTCATCTAGATACAGATTTAGACAAAAAAAATGAAGCTACAATATTGAGAAAGTGGTTAAATAAAAAATGTGATATTGGCATATAGAAATCTATGTATATTTTTCACAATCTTTTATTATTGCATCATTTATTCTAGGGAAGCGATATATTTCTGTTTTCCTCAAACTTCTTAAGAATGACATGAAAAATTTTAACATTCTTGTCACATACTCAAGAAAAATCTCCCAAGTATTTCTGAAATATTTTCACACACCTATAATAAAAACTACTCTTTTAATGCCCATAATTTATTAAATAGCACAGGACTTTCTACTATTGTCTCTACATTTAATAATTAGAAAACATCCATTATTCTTTTTTGGGGGGAATTCAAGAACACAATTTATTTAATTTTGCACAAAATCTCAACTTGACATAAGAAAACCAACATTAGACACTCCCAGGTTACCAAAAAAACCCCTCACCAAGTGAAAACAAAACAAGTGTCCATCTATCCCCAGTTTACTGACAGTGACAGTGTACCAAACAGATAGTTGATCAGAGTCTGACGTCTAGGGAACCATCATCCCAGCGTGGGGAAGGGTCCAGTTTTCTTAATCAAGATCTTCAGGCTACAGAGCAGCCACAGTGGAAGGTGGCCTTCTGGTGCTGGGCCCTCTCCCCATCTGGCCTGGCCACAGCATCCTTTGCCATGCCTCCTGGGCCCTCTAGATCTCATGAACAAGCCATGAAAAGGCTTCCTCCTGTACACCTTGCATGTCTTGGCTGAAGTCTCCACAAAGGGGTCCCTCAGTTCTAGGCAATGGCTGCAGCAGCAGCATTAGCATCTCTGGTAGCGATCACAAGGCCACACTTGTTGCCCACAAGGACAAGGGGCTTGTTGGGGTGAGGATCCCAGGTGGCCCGCATCTGCTGCAGCTGGATCAGAGATGAGGGGTCATCGAGAGCGAAGACGCCAAGCACACCATCACCAATAGCCACACACTGGTCACGCAGGGCCTTATGTGTGGCCTGCCCTGCAGTATCCAGTCCATTCAGAATGTAACCTCCTTCACTCAGGGACAGCTCCTTCCAGTAGGAATTCTGGATGTTGGGGTCATGGTCCTCCACAAAGCACTGGTGATTCAGCTGGATGGTCTGTGTGCTCTTTCCCACACCACTTGTGCCCACCACCACTGCCTTGTACTCTGGCAGCTTCTTGCCAACACCCCTGCAGCATGCTTGAGCACAGAGGCTCTCCTTCTGGGAGGCAGGGCTCCATGTGCCAAGGCCCAGATCAAAGTTGCTAGACTTCGTTGGCAGTGCCATGACCTCAGCAGGTAGCTCAGGGAAGAGCAGTGGGTGGCAAGCCCAGTGTCCTGGGACAGGCGGGTGTGCTGGGGCAGGGGGGAACGCTGTGATGCAGCTGGCAGCTCTGACAGGACTCAACATCCTTTAATCTAAGAGGAATTTCTGTAGGTTGCAATGCATTCTTATGTCCACCCTGCTATCTTTCACTTTCCAACTTTATCCCCTTCCTATCCACTGTGTAGACTCATAGAACTATAGAAACGGAAGGTGCTTGACCTAATTCCCTTGATAAAAACTTGTTCTATCACATTTTAGCTGACTGATCTTGAACAAACTACTGTAGCTGTTTGGTTAGATTTCTATAAAATGGCAACAATGGCAATAGTGTTTGTACATAAGGGTTTCTCAGAACTGAACACCTCAGATCTGAGCTCACAAATTTAACACCTGAGAATCTTGTTCAAGTGCTAAGTTCCTTACTCTGTGTGGTATGGAGCCCAATCATCTGCATTTTTAAATAATGTCCAAATGCTTAGTAAAAGATACTGACTACTGTCACCATTAAATTTGCAAAGGTCGATTACACATCGCTCCGTCTGTGCCTGAGGCCAGCCGCCACCACCACTGATGCCGCCACCGCCACCGCCGAAACAACCATTCCATGTCAGACTGTCAGTGTCTGAGGTGAGCCACGGCCGCCACTGCCAAGGCAGCCATTGCACACCGCATGGTCCAAGCCTGAGGAGATCCATGACTTCAGACCTTGAACCCCCTGAGAGTAAAATCTGCTGAGATCTACTACCACTGGACGTCCTGCCAGGCCATGGGTCTCCTCCTGTGTGCCTCCAGGCAACATCTCCCTCCCCTTAGGGGTGGGTGAGCAGCTGTGATAAAGACCATCTGGAGCAAGGGATAACACCACCTGCTGGCGATTCAAGGTAACAACACCGAAAGGGGAAAAATGGAAGCCTGACAGACACAGGTCACATCTCAGTAGTGAACAGGGCAGTGGTGAACTGAGGGATGATCTGAACTGCCCTTCACAGCAGGCCAGGGGCAACTGATCCTAACTGTGAACAAACTTACCAGCTTGAAAAGACAGCTAGAAATCAGAGCTGAAAGGATATTTGACTAAACGAAAAGTCTCAAAGTGTGCTTGATTGATTCTGTTAATCTACTGACTTGATTCTATTCCTTCTGCTTTGTTCCCCTCCTTTTTTCTCCTTTTCCTTTCTTTTATTTTCTTCTCTCTGTAAACCATATATTTGTATAGAGGAATAGCACACCAACAAGGAGGTTGGTAAGCTTGTATGTTAGCAACATTGTATGTTTTAGTCTTTTTTTATGGGAGTTATTTTGTAGCCATGGTCTATTGTTTTTATATGTTTCAATTTTTGTCTCTCTCTCAATTTGTTGGTACACTCGTCTGTTTTCACCCTTACTCCTCTCTCTCTCCACCCCCCTTTCTCTCCCCCACTGCCTGCTCCATTCTCTTCCCTCTGTTAACTGCATTTTATTTCAGGGAGTAAACCTACAACACCATTGCATGGACAGATTCCAAGGCAGTGGGAAGTGGGTTTCAGATTATTTATACACCTGTTGGTGGATACCAGGACCTGCAGATAGATTCTGAATCACAGCTCCCCCCTTAAGTAAATCTCAAAACTGCAAAAGGGACCATCTACAACCTACAGTGCTACTCCAGAATTGAACAAAGTAAGAGGACATACATAAAGAAGAATAGGAGATTGAACAAACAGAAGTAAAAACAACCCCTCCACCCCTGAATAACAGCATTAAAAAAGACAGTGACGTGGAGGGAAGAAAAAGTAAGGAGGGGGAAACACTGCACAAATGAAGAAAAACCAAAAGAAGAATATAGGTCTCACACAGACTCCAGGGATATCAGACACTGGGAAAACAGATTTTGGAACACAAACAATGAAGAGCCCCCAGAATGACTGGTCGCATGCAACAAACCCAGACATCAACACATTAATAGAGAGAATTTAAAAAATTGAGGAGAGACAAGAGGAAAATAGGAAGGAGCTGATGTCAGAAATAACAGCAGTAAAGAATACTGCGATGGAAATATAAAACAAACTAATAAGCATGGAAAGCAGAATTAGCCAAGCAGAAAAAGAATCTCAGAGCTTGAAGACTAAAACACAGAACTAATCCAAACTGTCAAAAGCATAGAAAAGAAGCTCAAAAAGACAGAACAAACCCTTCAAGAGAGGAATGATCACTTCAAGAGACCGAACCTAAGAGTAATTGGCCTTTCTGAGGCAGAGAGAGAAACAGTGCTCACACTGGAACAAACATTTCACGAAATCATTCAAGAAAACTTCCTTCATCTCATCAAGAATGAAAGAATTCAAACACAAGAGATTCAGAGAACCCCTGAAAGACAACAAATGAGAAGACCAACTCCCATACATATAATAATTTGCCTAAACAAAGTAGGTATAAAAGAAAAAATCCTAAAGGCTGCAAGAGAAAAAGGTCAGACTATGTACCAGGGAAGACTAATTAGAATAGCAGCAGATTTATCTACAGAAGCCCTCCAGGGTAGGAAATCTTGGAGCCCTATCTTCAAAGTTCTAAAAGACAAACAATTTCAACAGAGAATAATCTACCCAGCCAAGCTAAGCTTCATCAGTGAGGGAGAATTGAAACCTTTCCCAGATATTCAATCCCTAAGAACCTATGCTGCCACCAGACCACCACTACAAGAAACACTTAAGAAAGTATGGAACACAGAAGAAGAGGAAAAAAGAACAACAATGTTCTTCACAAGAATACAGTCAAAAGATTAAAACCACACATGATCCACCTCTAAAACCAAAAGAAAGACAACACACAAACAGGAAGATCAACAACTCTGTAAGAACATTATGATAGGGATCAACTCTCACATCTCAATAATTAGTTTGAATGTGAACGAACTAAATGCACCACTGAAAAGACATAGAATGTAAGAATGGATAAAACATCACCAGGCAACAATCTATTGCCTTCAAGAGACTCACCTCATTAGAAAGGACACTCGCAGACTCATAGTAAGAGGATGGGAAACATTTTCAGGTGAATGGAACACAAAAGAAAGGAGGAGTCATGATCTTAATCTCAGACAAAATACCCTCTAAGCTATCAAAAATTAAAAAAGATACAGAAGTCCACTACATAATGATAAAAGATTCAATCCATCAACAAGATCTCTCCATCCTAAACATATGTGCACCAAACATAGGAGCACCAACTTGCATAAAGCAGCTCCTAGGTAAACTAAAAAAAGATATTGACTCCAATACCATCATAGCTGGGGACTTTAACACCCCACTCACAACCCTAGAGAGATCATCAGGACAATCAGCAACGAGATCCGAAACCTCAATGTGACTCTTGATCAAATGTACTTAATTGATACCTACAGAACCCTCCATCCAAAGACCACAGAATACACATTCTACTCATCACCACATGGAATGTACTCTAAGATCGACCACACACTTGACCATAAATTAAGCATAAACAAATTTAAAAGGACTGAAATTTTACCATGCGCCTTCTTGGACCACAGTGGAATAAAAATAATCCTAACACCAAGAAGGTACCCCCAAACCCACAAAGACATGGACACTAAACAGCATGATGCTAAACAACTCCAGGGTCAATGATGAAATCAAAACAGAGATTAAAAGATACCTGAAAACAAATGAAAATGAAGAAACACTTACCAAAATCTTTGGGATGCCATGAAAGCTGTAGTAAGAGGAGAATTTATATCCCTACAAATGCACATGAAGAAAATGGAAGGATCACAAATTAATAGCCTAACAAGCCAACTGAGAAAGCTGGAAAAGCAACACCACCAAAACCTTAATTTCAGCAGAAGAATTCAGATCACCAAAATAAAAACCCAAATCCAGGACATAAAAGACAAAAAGATAATACAAAAAAATCAATGAAACAAAAAGCTGGTTCTTTGAAAGGATAAACAAGATCGATGGTCCCCTAGCTAGACTGACCAAGAAAAACAGAGAAAAAGTCCAAATAAACACAATCAGAAACACAAAAGATGAAGTCACATCTGATCCTGAAGAAATACAAAAGATCACTAGACACTACTATGTACACTTTTATGGAAACAAACTTGAAAACCTTAAGGAAATGGAGGACTTTCTGACATCACACAACCTGCCTAGGTTGAAACAAGAAGAAATTGAGACCCTAAATAGACCAATAACAATCAAGGATATTGTCTATTGTAATCAGAAAACTACCTACAAAAAAAAAAAAGCCTGGGTCCAGATGGCTTTCCAGCAGAATTCTATAAGACATTTAAGGAGGAACTGATACCAATCCTACTGAAGGTATTCTAGGCGATGGAGAAAGATGGAATTCTCCCCAAATCATTTTATGAAGCTAACATCACATTGATACCCAAGCCAGGTAAAGATAAAACAAAGAAAGAAAACCCACGCCAAAACCTTTGATGAACATAGATGCTAAAATTCTCAACAAGATCCTAGCAAATTGGATTCAACAAAACATCTCAAAAATCATCCATTATGACCAAGTAGGCTTCATCCCCAGGATGCAAGGCTGGTCCAACATTTGTAAAACCATAAATCTAATTAAATACATCAACAGTTGTCAAAAAAAAAACACCACATGATTATATCATTAGATGCAGAAAAAGCTTTTGATAAAATCCAGCACCCCTTCTTGATAAAAACCCTCAAACATCTAGGCATATGGGGAACATACCTCAAAATAGTAAAAGCCATCTACGAGAAACCCACAGCCAGCATACTCCTAAATGGACAAAAACTGGAACTATTTCCCCTGAAAATGGTAACAAAAGAAGGATGCCCACTCTCAACCCTCCTGTTCAATATAGTATTGGAAGTCCTTGCTAGAGCAATCAGAGAAGAGAAAGCAATCAGGGGTATCCAAATAGGAAAAGAGGAAGTCAAGTTATCTCTCTTTGC
>NW_007255837.1:5874-30730 GCF_000164805.1 Carlito syrichta | reverse complement strand
GAAACTTCAATTTCTCAACCAACTCATCTATGACAAAGCCTCCACCACCTAATATTGGGGAGAGGAGAACCTATTCAGTAAATGGTGCTGGGAAAACTGGCTGACCACATGCAGAAGATTGAAACAGGACCCCTATCTATCCCCATACACAAAAATTAACTCCAAATGGATCAGAGACCTAAAAGAAAAACCTCAAACTACAAGAACCTTAGAAAATGAAGGACATACCCTCACGGAAATTGGAACTGGCATCCATTTCCTAAACAAAACCCAAAACCCACAGGTCATAAGAGATAAGATAGACAAGTGGGACCTCATTAAACTGACAAGCTTCTGCAAAGCAAATGAAACCATCAAGAGAGAAGGGAGACAGCCTACAGACTGGGAAAAAGTATTTGCCAACTCCAGGTCTGACAAAGGCTTAACATCTTGGATCTACAAGGAACTCAGATGTGCTGAAAAGAAAAAACCAACAACCCCATTATAAAATGGGCAAAGGTATGAACAGACACTTCTCAAAGGAAGACATCGAGCAGCTAGCAGACACATGAAAAAATGTTCAACCTCTCTAATCATCAGGGAGATGCAAATCAAAACCACACTGAGATACCTCCTAACTCCAGTATGAATGGCAATTATCAATAACTCAAAAAATAACAGTTGCTGGAGAGGGTGTGGCGAAAAGGGAACACTTCTACACTGTTTGTGGGAGTGCAAACTAGTGCAACCTCTGTGGAAAACAGTATGGAAATTCCTAAAAGCTCTAAATATTGACCTCCCATATGACCCTGCAATCCCCCTACCAGGAATATACCCTGAAGAACTCAAATCACTCTATAAAAAAGATACCTGCACACGTATGTTTATCACAGCATTGTTCACAACAGCAAGAACCTGGAAGCAACCATGCTGCCCATCAAAAGAGGACTGGATTAAAAAAATGTGGTACATATGCATGATGGAATACTATGCAGGCATAAAAAAGAACAAAATCACGAATTTCTCAGCAACCTGGATGGAACTAGAGTCTATAATACTGAGTGATCTCTCACAGAAACAAAGATCTGAGTATTACATGTTCTCACTCATATAGTGGACCTTGAACATCCAGTGTAATACTATAAGAAAATGACTGAAGTGGTGGGAAACTATGGAGGTGGGAGGGGAAGGGAGATGGGATTAACAATAGTAAATATCTGTCTGGGGACAGGGAGATACCTCTTATCAACAAAGTGGTGGGAAACTATGGAGGTGGGAGGGGAAGGGAGATGGGATTAACGATAGTAAATATTTGTCTGGGGACAGGGAGACACCTCTTATCAACAAGGGTGCCTGAATGGAGCATATTTGTATACCTAACCCTTAACTGAACTCCACAATATCATTTCTAAAAATTGATTAAATAAATAAATAAAACACTATTCCCCCCCTCCCAAATTGCAAAGGTCTATATCATGGGATCTGCACTATGGGGTTATTGTGAAGACTAAACAAATTCATTAGGCAAAATTATGAATTCAGTGAATATCACATAGTAAACTATCATGAATTTTCATTTGTGTTAAGGAAAATTAAACGTATGTGACCTAGCATATTTATTTTGTAGATGATGTATGTAACCAAGAGGGTTGAAATAACTTGTATAATGTCACATAAAATAATCCCAGAAAAGTCTTGTTGTCCAATATTTATCAGGCCATTTCTTTCTACCAACTTTTATCACTCTATCCCTTATCCATCACCTAGAATATTTTCTAGTGCTACTCATTCTAGAATAGTTTTATACATCCATCAAACTCATGCATTGTTGACACTTCTGGGAAATCTTTTATAATCACCCCAAATATCTGTTGTATTCCTGGTCCTCTGTGCAGTTTAAAAAATTTTTTTTTATTTTGAAGATGTGGTTACAATACACGGCTAGGTATACAAATGGCCATTGTACACGTAAAGTTTGGGCCTCACTTTGATTCCCCCATCAGCTGGTTTTAGATCAGGTACTCTTATTGATGAAGTTTGCTCCCCTGGCAGTTTCCCACTACTGCTAGTCCCTTTCTTATAGTATTGTGGAGTTCACAATTTTTTCTGTCCTTATGGCTGCATAATATTCCATCATATATATGTACCACATTTTTAAAATCTAGTCTACTTTCTATGGGCAGCATGGTGAATAGTCCTGCAATAAAAATGTGTGTGCAAATTTCTTTTTTGTAGAATGGTTTCAGTTCTTCTGGGTATATTCCCAGAAGGAGGATTACTGGGTCATATGGGAGGTCAATTTTTAGATCTTTTAGGAATTGCCACACTGTTTTCCACAGAGGTTGTACTGGTTTACATTCTCACCAACAATGCAGAAGTGTTCCCTTTCCCCAGCATCCTTTCCAGCATCTTTTGTTTTTTTTGAGTTATTGATGACAATCATCCTGACAAGTTGGGTGTTGTCTCAGTGTAGTTTTAATTTGCATTTCTTTGATGATTAGAGAGGTTGAGCATATTTTTCATGTATCTGTTGGCTATTCATGTGTCTTCTTTTGAGAAGTGTCTATTCATATCGTTTGCCCACTTTTTAATATGGATGCTTGTTTTTTTCTTTTTGGCATATTTGAGTTCCTTGAAGATCTTCATGTTAGGTCTTTGTCAGATATACAGTTGGCAAATATTTTTTTCCAGTCTGTGGACTGTCTCCCCACTCTCCTGATGGTTTCTTTTTCTTTGCAGAAACTTCTCAGTTTGATGAAGTCCCACTTGTCTATCTTATCTCTTATGGCATGGGCACTTGGGGTTTTGATTAGGATTTGGTTGCCAGTTCCAAATTGCTTAAGAGTGTTCTCCTGCATTTTCTAAGGTTCTTATTGTTTGAAGTTTTACATTTAGGTCTTTTATCCATTAAGAGCTGATTTTTGTGTGTGGTGAATGGTAGCGGTCATGTTTTAATCATTTGCATGTGCTCAGACAGTTTTCCCAGTACCATTTACTGAATAAGTTGTCCTCTCCCCAGTGGTTGTTAGTGGTGGCTTTGTAGAAGATAATCTGTTATATTCTTCTTGTGACTCCTTTGGCACTTCTTGTTTGTTTGTTTTTCTGGGTTTTTTTTTGTTTTTTTTGAGTTGGAGTCTCACTCTCTCACCCAAACTGGCCACTGCAGCCTTGGCCTGCTGGGTTCCAGTGATCCTTCTGCCTCAGCCTTCCAAGTAGCCAGAACTACCGGCATGTGCTACCATGCCCGGCTAATTTTTTGATTTATTGTAGAGATGAGGTCTTGCCAAGTTGCCCAGGTAGGTCTCAAACCTGCGGGCTCAGGTAATTCACTCATCTCGGTCTCCCAAAGCACGGGATTACAGGCTGAGCCACTGAGACCGGCGGTACTTCTTATATACACATTTGTCGTAAATGTTTAAGGCATATCTTAATATTGTTAAATTAATGCATGGAATGATTTTTTTTGCTCCTCTGTGTACCTTTAATACTTTCTCCATAGGCAATAAATAATGATGATTGATTGACCTATATCTTACTCATACTATGAATGACTTCGAATGACTCAAAGTTCCATAATGTCAGCAGCCAGTTAAATTGTCCAGGAAAAGACGTACACCCATGCTTTCTTTCAACTACTAAAAATAGTGTGTTCTTTTGTTCATAGGTAACTTAAAACAAACAAATAAAAAAACAATAGATATTAGAATTGGAAGACTTATGCTTGAGTACCCAGGCTAACCATGTAGTTTACACAATGGTCATTTTAATTTTCTTAATGTTCTTATGTATTAAATGAAGATGGTAAATGTGCCAGCTTACCTCTTATGGTTCAAGATGTATGAGATCTTTGCCTGGTTCCAGAAGAGGCCACATAATTCAATGCATGGCAAACTAGAATCAATCTGGGATTTTTTTCAGAGTTGTCAGGAAATAAATATGTGGTTTCCACCAGGAATAGTGAGCCAATTAATGGCAAGCCTGTCAATTGCTGGTGAAGAGTTTTAGGTTTGCTTGGGATCTATCTGCCACTTCTCCTTCTTTCCTGTTTCTCCCTTTAGGGGATGGGATGTCTCTACAATTCCTGTCCCACCATTGTATTTAGGAAGCACACAACATGTTTGATTTTACAGGTTCACAGCTGAAGAGCACTTTTTCTCAAGATGAATCTTTAGATGAGTCTGTCTCAATTCTGATTTACATGAGACTTTGGACTTCAACTGTAAAGTTGACACAGAAACAAGTTAAGATTTTTTGGGTTATTGAGATAAAAAGTATGTATTTTACATTAGAGAAAGGCAGAACTTTGGTGGAACCAGGGGCAGAATTATTTCATCTGAATGCTTGTGTCCCCAAAAATTCATATGTTGGAATGAATACCCAAAACTATGCTATTCAGAGTGGGGCCATTCAGTGCCTTCCTTAATGGAATTGACCTTCATAAAAGGTGCCCAAGGGAGGGAATCTCTCTTCACACACAAACAATGTTACAATTTTGACTTTTTACATTCATTTTTTTGTACATCAGAGGAGCAAAATAATCCAGTATATATTTACCCAAGTACTGACTATTTCTATTGCTCTTACTTCTTTGCAAATATACTACATTGTCCTCTGGTTTAATTTGTTTACATCCTGAAGAATTTCCTTGTTCACCCTTTAACTAAGTAGTCCCCCCTTATCCAAAGAGATTATATTCTAAGATCCTCAGCAAATGCTTGAAAGCTCAGTTAGTCCCTATATATCCTTTTGCAGCTTGAGGTGCAACAGAAAACTAGCACAAATTTCTCTCCCCAGCTTTAGAATTTCAGAGATACAAGATTTAACTTTAACCTAGGTCTCAGAAACCACAGCATATATATATTTTTTGTCTTATTAAATTGAGAACTTTCAACTTTTCACTTAAAGGAAACACTTCATGCCTCTTCTTTGGCATATCCAAATTACCAGCATCACTCTTTTATCAATTTGGGGCCAGTACAAAAGTAAATAAGGGCTATATGGATATAAACACTGAAATAGCATGACAATTTAAATAATAAAATAAATGGCTTCGAAGTAATTAACATGTGGACAGCATAGACCAAGGTGAAGGTGCTGGATACAGGAATGACTCAAGTTTCTGGAAGAAGAGTTTATCACCTTAATCGAATGGCATGCAAGGTAAACCTGAAAATATGGAATGTGAAACTGTGGATATGGAGGACACAAAACAACATATGAAGTTGTACCAAGAAGCTGCCATCCATGAGAAATGGACTTTTACCAGACACAGTATCTGCAGCAACTTGGTCTTATACTTCCCAACCTCTGGAACCATGAGAAATAACTGATTGTTTATACACCAGCACATTCATAATATTTGTTATGGCAGCTTGAACAGAAAAAGATAGGTTTGTATGGCACATTATTTCCCATACTTGAATCTTTCCATAATAAATAAAAATTGTATTTTTGGTAAAATAGATCTAGTTATTTTTTTAAAATCCAAGTAGACAAATTCTGTCTTTTAATTGGTGTGCTTAAGCTACACCCCCACTTTTTTTTCCTCTTCTTTAATTCTGTTGTCCAGGGATGGTGGGTTTGCTTTTACTTCTGTTTGCTCAGTCTCCTATTCTTATTTATGTGGATTCTCTGACTTTGTTCATTTCTGATGCAGGACTGTGGGTTGGGGGCTGTACTTTTTTGCAGTTTTGAGATTTAATTGAGGGGGGAGCTGTGATTCAAAATTTATCTGCAGATTCCAGTATCCACCGACAGGTGTATGGGCACCCTGGAACCCACTTCCCACTGCCTTACAGTCTATCCATGCAGTGGGGGTATAGGCTTGCTTTCTGGAAGCAAAATGAGGTAATAAAAAGGGAAAGAATGGAAAAAGGAAGGAGGGGGCAAGAGGAAGGCAGAGAGAGGGAGAGAGAGAGAGAGAGAGAGAGAAGAGTAAGAGCAAAAACAGACAGACATACCAACTAACAAACGGAGAGATGCAAAGACAGAAAAAAACCAAAAAAAACCTAAAACATACAGATAATCATACAAATACACAATCTAACAAAAACATCCCTATTGATGTACTCTTCCCATACACAAACAGGAAGTCCAAAGAAAATTTTAAAAAAGAAAAAAGAAAAAACAATCACTAAAAAAAAAAGAAACAAAGCAAGAACAAAAATGTTATCAAAAACAGAGGAAAAAAACCAAAACAAACAAATAAAAATGAGCACAGAAAACAGGCAAAAAAATAAATAAAAACAAGTAACTAAACTCACTCTAAGATTGTTCCTGTAAGTCCAACGTCCTTTCAGCTCTGATCTCTAGCTCTCAGCACAGGCTGATAGGGTTCCTCTCAGCACAGACTGATGGGCTCAAAGCTTGGGTTAGATGCCCCAGGCCTACTGTGGTAGGAGGGTGGATCAGATCTAGACTCACCTGGCTTGCTGCTTATAAGTCTGTCACTCAGATCTGACCTGTGTCTGATCCAGAAATGGGAGAGGGGCTTTTGTCTCTCCCAGTTTGATGAGATTACCTTAGATCCCAAGGTGGAGACTGAGCAGAGCTGGATGGATATGGGAGGGGTAATGCAGGTCTCTGCCTGGTCCTGGGACAGAGAAAATGGCTGTGGTCAGCATCTCCTCACCAGGCATGGGGCTCCTCTCTGACTCTCCCCATCCTCTCTCTCCACTGATCAGATTTGGGGCTCCAGCTGATCCGCTCTAACAGATGATTGTTTGGGCCAGGTGCCAGATGATGAGAATCAGCTGGATTCAGCAGGCTCTTCTCAGGATAGTCCCACAAACATGATAATCTTGCATGCCCAATCTCCAGTCTCAGGGTGATGGGGGCTTGCAGTCACCCTCAGAGGAGCTCCACAGGTGCATGAACCTGAGTCTCCCCTCAGACAAACTTTCACTCTCCCACCACCACACACCTATTCATGCAGAGAGTCTTTACGGACACCTGCTTTGGTGGAGACTCTCAGTCTGACCTGTTCAGTCACCATCTTAAGTTCTGCAGCTTGACATGTTTGAATTTAGGTCTATTCTGCTATATTTCTGTTTATATTTCTGCTATATTTATGTTTCAAAGAACTGGAATTTATTTATTAAAAAAATTATCTATTTTTATATGTTTAAACTTCAGTCACCTTCAAAGTCCTCTCCATTTTAACTGATATACCTATCAAGATACTTTTTCAACTACTCAAATGATTATTTAACTTGTCTATTTTTATGCCTTTCAGTGCTTCTGCCTGTTTTATATTACATCTTGTCCACATCAGTAAAATATTTTCCTTTAAGGACTTTTCTCATGCAAGAAAGAAAAAAAAAAGTCCCACAGGCAGAGGTTGGGTGAGTGTGAGGGACCGTGGTGGTCATGCCACTTTTGGTCACAAATTGTTGGGCATCAATACAGTTTGTGTAGGTATTTGTCATAATGGAAGAATTTTAGATAAAAACATTGGTGTATCATTTGATTTGGAGGAGAAAATTCTGAGTGTACACTAAAAGGGGCCCCCACATCCAGAAGATAATTATGGTTTTTGAGGGGTGTCTTATCATACATACATATATATAGAAATAGATATATAAATATATACTCTATGTAACTCTACATACCTTTATCTATAACTAGATATATATAAAAGATGCCTGTATCTTTTCACAGACTTTTGGGAGGGAATGCTATTTTATCTTTTCAAATTAAACTCCAAAGTCTATTTCAATTTTATGTTATGGTTGTCTTGTATGTTTTATCTGTGTACAACAAATCTCCCCTTACAAGCACAACTTTATAATTCTTGCTTTTTACAGTCATGTGTATATTTTAAAACTTAAGAAAAATAATCCAGTATGTATTCATCAAGGTACTATCCATTTATAATGATCTTTCTTCTTTGTTAGCATACTTAATTTTTCTCTGTCATAATTTTCTTATAGCCTAAAAACTTTCTTTAGCATTTCTCCTTTTAAGAGCAACTTTGCTGGTAACCAGTTCTCTGAAGTTACTTTCATTGGAAAATGCCTATTTTAATGTCAATCATGAAGGATATTTTTGCTGAGTATACAATACATAGTTGGAAGTACTCATATTTAAATACATTCAAGTGTAGCTTACCCATAAAGACATCATCTGAGAAATGCTTGCTAGGTGATTTCACCATTGTGCCAACATCATTGAGTGTGTTTACATAAACCTAGCGTGTAGAATCCACTACATCAACAGGCTATATGGTATAGCCTATTGGTTCTAGGCTAAAAATCTGAAAAGTATGTTACTGTCCTGAACACTGTAGGCAATTATAACACAGTGCTAAGTATTTGTATGTCTAAACATACTTTAACATGAAAAAATACAGTAAAAATACATTGTCAAAGATTTAAAATGGTACACTTGTATAGAGTACTTACAATGAATGAAGCTATCAGAACTGAAAATTGCTCTGGACAAGTCAGTGAAAGAGTCAATAATGAATATGAAGGCCTAGGGTATTATTGTATAACACTGTAGATTTTATAAACATGATACAATTAGGTTACACTAAAATTAATTAAAAACTTTGCTGTCCTCAATATAAATAATTTTTACTATAGTTTTTACTTAAATTTTTTAACTTTGCAACTCTTGTAATAATACTTAGCTTAAACCACAAACACATTGTACAGCTGTACAAAGGCATTTTTAAAATCTGAAACCCCTATTCTATAAGCTTTTCACTACACACACATTAGCCTAGGCCTACACTGGGCCTGGATCATCAGTATCATTATCTTCCTCTTCTCTATCTTGTCCCACTGGAAGTTCTTCAGGGTTAATTGACATGCATGGAGCTGTCATTTTTCTATGATAACAATGCCTTTTCCTGAAAGACTTCTAGAAGAACTCGCTAATGCTGTTTTATCTATTATTTTTATATATAAGTAGGAGAATATTCTAAAATATTTACCCAAAGTATAGTACAGTATATACATAAACCATCAACAGTCATATTATCAAGTATTATGTAGTGCACATAATTTTATGTCCTATACTTTTATATGACTGGTAGTGCAGTCGTTTTCGTTACATTGACATCACTACAGATGTGTGAGGAACGTGTGTGCTACAACTTTGCATCGACAATGTCACTAGGCAATAGAAATATTTCCACTCTATTATAGTCTATACATATAATCATAAGTGCAGCCTGAGGTTGACCAAAATGTCATCATGCAGTACATGTCTGTGTTTTAAATACGTAGCACTGTTTTCTGTCTTCATGGCTTCTGACAGGAAATCTGCAGTTATTCAAATCCTTGTTCTTTCATATAAGCTATGTTGGAAAGTGACATAAATATTTCTTCTCTATCTTGAATATTCAGCAGATTTTAAAAATATATATATCAATATAGATTTAGGTTAATCCAGTTTGAGGTTTGCTTCTTGAATCCCTCAATTTACATCTTAGCCAAATATGTGAGATATTATATCCCCAAATTATTTTTCTGCACCAATCTCTTCTCTTTTCATGACTCTAGTGGAATGACTGTTATACTTTTCCTTTATTTCTTTTCTAGTGTTTCTTTTATTGTAAACCCAATACAGTTTTTTCAAATACTGTATCTTTTATTTCTATAATTTTTAATTTTATGCTTCAGAAATTTTAAGATTAGAATTTCAATTTCTTGAATGGTTATAGGACTCTGCTGATACAAGCTTAGTAATGTTTTTGACTTCGAGGTCACTTTATCTGATATTGAAATAACCACTCTTACTTGTTTATGTTTTAAGAAATGTTATCATAATATTTCTTAATTCATTCTTTTACTATTAATCTACCTATGTCATATTTCAAGGGAGTTTCTTATAAACAGCAAGTAGTTGAGTATCATTTTGTTTTACTTTATAGACTTTTAAAAAGTAAACTCTGATTTTTGAAGCTAAGCATGGAGATTATTTATTTTTAAAGTATTTACTGATATGTTGATACCTTAATGTATATCTTTGGGAAATAAGTTCTTTTTGTTTTTGTTGTTGCTGCTGTTATTGCTCTTGCTATGATCTTATTTCTCTTTTTTGTTGTTTTTATCTATCAATTTATCTTTTGATGGACATTTACATTGTTTCCATGTCTTCTCTATTGTTAATCATACCTTAATAAACATGGGTGTGCTTCTATGTCTTTAGGGTCCTGATTTCAATTTTTTTTTTTTTTTAGTTGGAGTCTCACTCTGTCGCCCAGACTGGAGTGCAATGGCCACTCCTGGCCACCACAGCCTCGACCTGCTGGGCTCCGGCGATCCTTCCCCCTCAGCCTTCCAAGTAGCTGGAACTACAGGCGCGCGCTACCACACCTGGCTTATTTATTTATTTATTTATTGTAGAGATGAGGTCTCACCAAGTTGCCCAGGTGAGTCTCAAACCCGCAGGCTCAGGCAATCCACTCATCTCGGCCTCCCAAAGTGCTGGGATTACAGGCTGAGCCGCTGAGCCACTGAGCCCGGTCGATTTCAATTCTTTGTAATAAATACTCAAGGCTGAAATTACTGGATCATATGATAATTCACTTGTTAGTTTGTTAAGTAATCTTCATACAGTTTTTCATCTTGGCTGTAATAATACCTTCCCACCCATTATGTGTTGTAATTCCAATGTCTCCACATTGTAACCAACACTTGTTTTTCATCTTTATGATAATGGACATTTTAACAAGTGAAGTGATAGCTCATTTTTTTCTGTGTGGGTTTTTAAAAAATTTATGCCTTCTATGAAAGTTAAAATAGCTTTAGGTGGTACAAATTATTTTTGGTTGCATTGCTGCATTGATTACCAGTTGAGTCTGGGCTTTAGTGTCCCCATCACCCCCACACATTGTACCCAATATGTGCTTTTGCAACTTTACTTTTCTTCATACTCTTCCCACTCAGAGTCTCTAATGTCCATGATATCATTGTTTATGCCTTTCCCAACTCATTGCTTAGCTCCCACTTATAAATGAGATCATGCAGTATTTAGTTTTCTATTCCTGTACTACTTCACTTAGGATGTATGATCTGGAATTCCATCCAGAATGCTGCAAAAGACAATCTCTTTCAACCTTTTTTAATGAGTGGATAATATTTCATTGTGTGTGTGTGTGTGTGTGTGTGTGTGTGTGTGTGTGTGTGTCTATGAGTGTCACACTCATTATCTGATCAGTTGATGGGCATTTATATTAATTTCACATCTTTGCAATAGTGAATTATGCTGCTTTAACATATACTAAATATATAATATCAAGTGGTGACATTCTTAGATCAAATGGTAGATCAACTTTTAGTTATTTGAGAATTAGTATCATACTGATTTCTATAGAGGTTGTAGTAATTTCCACTCCCACCAACAGTGTGTAAGTGTTCCATTTTATCCACATCTACACCAATACTTATTATTATTATTTTTTAGCTAATGGCCATTCTAACTGGTGTAAGGTGGTATTATATTGTGGTTTTAATCTGCACTTTCCTAGAAATTAGCAATGAGTATTTTTGTCATATGTTTTTTAGGTCATTTGTATATATTCCATTGAGAATGTCTGTTTATGTCATTAGCCCAATTTTAAATGGGTTCATGTGCTGTTTTGCTATGTTTTATTTTTTGCAGATTATGAATATTTTTATTAGATGTCTAGTCTGTGAATATCTTCTACTATTCTATAATTTGCCTACTTATTCTGTTAATTATTTCCTTCACTGTGCAAAAACTTTTTAGTTTAATGCCCACCTGTTTATACTTGATTTTGTGACATTTCCTTTTGGAGTCTTAGCCATAAATTGCATAGGCCATTATCCAGTATTTTTTTTTTTAGGTTGTCTTCTAAAATTTTTATTTGAAGTCCTGATACTTAAGTCATTAATCTGACTTGAGTTAATTTTTGTATTTGGTGAGAAATTGGGATCAATTTTCAGTTCTGCATGTTGCTATGCAACTTTCCTTGCACTATTTGTTGAGTGTTGTATCCTTCCCTTAACGTATGTTGTCGTCTATTTTGTCAAAAAATCAGTTTATTGTAGATAGTTGGTTTTCTTTCTGGATTCTTTATTCTGCTCCACTGGTCCATATGTCTGCCCTGGAATCAGTACATGCTGTTTTTGATTACTGTAGACTCGTAGTATAATTTGTATGTGTTTAATGTGATACATCTGGCTTTGTTCTTTCTGCTGAGTCTTATTTTGGCTCACCAGGCTCTTCTTGGGTTCCACATAAATTTTGGATTTTTTTTCTAATTCTGTAAAAATTGATGTTGGTAGTTTGCAAGAGACTTCATTGAATCTGTAGATTGCTTTAGATAGTCTGAACATTTTAACTACATTGATTCTTCAAGTTCATAAGAATGGGAAGTTCTTCCATTTGTTTGTGTCCTCTATAATTTATTTCTTCAGTATTTTGTGGTTCTTGCAGAGGTGTTTTCCATTCATCATTAAATCTGTTCCTAGGTATTTTAATTTTCTTGGCCACTATTGTAAATGGTATAGAGTTTCTGATTTGATTTTCAGCTTGATGTTAATTGGTATATGTCAGTGTGATTTGTTGCTTTTGTAACCTGAGATTCAATGAATTTATTTCTCAAGTCCAAGAGTTTTTTGGAGGAGTCTTTAGGATTTTCTAGGTATAAGATCATATCATCAGTAAACAGAGATACTTTGATTTCTTCTTTACAATTTGGATTCCTTTTATTTATTTCACTTGGCTGATTGCTCTGTTAGGACTTCTGGTACTATTTTGATGGCTATGAGTGGGGAAACTGAGGATCCTTACCTTTGTTCTGGTTCTAATGGTGTATGCTTTCAACTTTTCCTCATTACCACAATGTTTGCTATATATTACTTGCATATGTCTTTTATTATTTTGAGCTATGTTCCTTTTGTACCTATTTGCTAACAATTTTTATTAAGATGTGCTGGATTTTACCAATTAATCTCTGCATCTATTGAAATGATCATATGATTTATATTTTTAGTTCTGTTTATGTGATAGTTCATGTTTATTGACTTGTGTATATTGAACCATCTTTGCATCCCTGGGTAAAATTTATTTAATTGTTGTAGGTAATTTTTATGATTTGCTATTGGGTTGACTAGTATTTTGTTAAGGAAGTTTGCATCTGGGTTCAAAAGATGTATTGGTCTGTAGTTTTCTTTTTTTGTTGTTTTTGTGTTTTTTCCCGACTTTGGAATTAGGGTTACCTTGGTTTTATAGATTGAATTAGGGAGAATTCTCTCCTCTATCTCATGAAATAGCTTCAGTAGGATTGGTACCAGTTCTTCACTCCTTGAAAGTGTCATATAATTCAGCTGTTAATCTGTAAGATCTTTTTTTTGACAGTCTTTTAATTATTCATTCACTCTATTACTATATTTTTTTTGACAGTCTTTTAATTATTCATTCACTCTATTACTATATTTGCTCTGCCAATGATTCTATTATTTCTGAATTTATGGCTTGTGGTTTGCAGGTTCCTATGGATATATCTATTCTAGATTGTATATTTTGTTTCAATGGAAGCGTTCATAATAATCTCAGATTGATGTCTCCATTTCCATTTCTGTTTGAGCTAAATTTAATCTTCTTTCCTTTTCTTTTCTTAAATAATCTAGCTAGTGTTCTCACAATTTTGTTTCATTTTTATAAGGCAACTTTTTGTTTTATTAATTCTTCACAATTTTTTTCTTTCCATTTTCTTAACTTCTGCACTAATCTTTGTTATTTCTTTCTTCTGTGAATTAGGAAATTCATTTCTTTTCGTATTCCCTTGTGAATTGATGTTAGGTTGTTAACATGGGACCTTTCAGTTTTTTCCAAGATGGGCACTAAGCACCATAGATTTTTCTATGATCACAATTTATTGTGTGTTGCAGAGGTTTTGATAACTTGTGTTGTTGTTGAAATTAATTTTAAGATTTAAAAAAAATTTACAGCTTGATTTCATGGTTGACTCAAAGATTATTTGAGAGCAGTTTGTTAAATTTTCATGTATTTGTTTGGTTTTGAGAGTTTCTCTTAGATTTGATTTCTAGTTTTATTCCACAGTCTGAGTAGGTGCTTGATATAATTTGGAATGTTTTTTTTATTATTGAGACTTGATGTATGGCCTATCATGCAAACTGTTGTGGAGAATGTTCCATGCAATGATGAGAAAAATGTATTTTCTTTATTTTTGTGGTAAAATATCCTCCAGATGTCTGTTAGATCCATTCACTGTAGGGTTCAGATTAACTCTAATATTTCTTTGTTGACATTTTGCCTTGACTTTTCTCTTGTTGACAGAAGAGTGTTGGAATCTCCCCCTGTTTTTGTATTGCTGTTTATTCCTTTTTTTAGGTATAATAAAATATGTTTTATAATTCTGGGAAACTCTGGTGTTAGTGACATAAATATTTAAAATTATATCTTATTGTTGAATTGATACTTTATCATTATATAATGACTTTGTCTTTTTTCACTCTTGTTAACTTAAAGTCTGTTTAACCTGGTATGAGACTGGCTACTACTGTTTGTTTTGTTTTTTATTTGCATGGAATATTTATTCTACTTTTTTACTTTCAGACTATAGGAGTCTTTGTTTGAAAAGTCAGTCTTTTGAAAGTAGCAGATTTTGGGGTTGTGTTCTTATTTTAATTCTGGAAATCAATGTGTTTTACATGGGTATTGAGCTCATAACCTTTAAGTCTTAGTAATGACATGTAAGGTACTGTTCCATTCCTTATGTTGTATTTTAACTGGTTGCTTTGTTTTCTCCTTTTTGTTGGTATTCTCTAGGTTCTGTGAATTTTTATATTTTCAGTGTTTGTCTACTGGTGCATTTTGATCTGTTGTTTCAATGTTTAGATTTTCTTTGAGTACTTTTGTAAAGCCAGTCTACTGGTGACAAATTACAAATCCCCTCAGCATTTGTCTGAGAACGTCTTTATTTTCTTTCCTTTATAAAACATCATTTTGTGAAATACAAAATCTTTTACTGACAGTTACTATGTTTAAAGGGATTGATAATAAGGTCCCAATCCCCTCTGGCTTGTAAAGTTTCTGCTAAGTCTGCTGTTAGTCTGATTGGTTTGCCTTTTTAAGTTATTTGATGCTTTTTTCAATTCTCTTAGAATTCTTTCCTTCATATTGACTTTGTATAATCTAATGACTATGGCTATAGGCCTTGAAGAAGACCTCTTTGCAATGAGTCTTCCAGAGATTCTTTGGATTTTTTGTGCCTGGACTTTTATATCTCTGGTAAAGCCAAGGAAGGTTTTCTAAATTTTTCCCTGAAATATGTTTTCTAAACCCATACTTTTTCTTTTTCCTCAGGAATACATATGTGCCTCAGGTTTGGACATTTTACATTATCTCCCATTTTTTGGATACTGTGTCTCATTCTTTTTTTTCTGTATTTTGTTCTGATTGGGTTAATTGAAAGCCTTTTCTTTAAGCTCTGAAATTATTTTCCTATATCTGTTGGCTATTTGTATCATTAGCAAAAATATCGATCAAAGTCCTCTGTCCATTTTTTATCAAGCTATGAAGGTTTTCCTGTTGTTGATGTTACTGAGTTGTTATTGAGTGTGCAATATATGTTTTGTTTTTTTCCTATATCTGTTGGTTGTATGCGTCCTTAGCAAAAATGTCTATCAAAGTTCTCAGTTCATTTTATTTTTGAGTTGGAGTCTCACTCTGTCACCCAGACTGGAGTGCAGTGGCAACTTCATGGTCACCCCAGCATTGACCTGCTGGACTCCAGCAATCCTTCCACCTCAGTCTTCCAAGTAGTTGGAACTATAGGTGTGCACTACCACACTCACCTAAATTTTTTTTTTAAAGAGATGAGGTCTCACCAATTTGCCTGGACTGGTCTCGAACACACAGGCTCAGGCAATCCCTCACCTAAGCCTCCCAAAGTGCTGGTATTACAGCCTGAGCCACCAAGCCTGACTGTAATGTATGTTTTGAAAAGATTAACCCTACATCAGATATGTGTTTTGCAAATGTTTTGTCCTTCTCTATAAACATTGACATTTCACTCCCTACTCCCTCCCCCCTTTTTTTGTTTTTGCTGTGAAGATGGCTTTTTAGTTTTATGTATTTCAGTTTTTAGGGATTTTTTGCCCATGATTTTGATGACATATTCATGAAATCATTGCCAAAACAATTCTGAAAATATTTCCCTATATTTTCTTTCTGAAAGAACTAGAAATTGACCTTCATATGACCCAGCAATCCTCCTATTGGGAATATACCTGGAGGAACTCAAATAATTCTATAGAAAAGATACCAACACATGCATGTTTCTTGCAATTCTATTCAAAATAGCAAAAACATGGAACCAATGATACTGCCCATCGAAGCTGGACAGGTTTAAAAAATGTGGTACATATATGCAATGGAATATTATGCAGCCATAAAGAAGGACAAACATATGGACTTTGCAGAAGCTTGGATGAATTAGGGTCTATCAAACTCAATGATCTATCACAGAAACAGAACAGAGTACCGTATGTTCTCACTCAAAAGCAGACCTTGAACAATTATCATAACCCTATAAGAAAGGAATTGGCAATAGTGGGAAACTGCTGGGGGTGGGGTTGAGATTGGCAGTTGAGGAAAACTGCCAGGGGAGAGAGGGGCACACCTCACCAGCAAAGGTACCTGCATAATGAACATTTGTATATCTAACACTGAATTATACCTCACACCTAAAAATTAGAAAATAAAAAATAAAGAATTGTAGATTTTCAGTTCTTAGAATTAAGTCTTTAATCCTTTCATGATGATTTTCATGTACAGATATACAATGTCACCTTCAATGTACTCCCCTTGGGAAGCACTGATGGAGTGTCTAGTTACTCATCAAAGTAATTTTGGAAGTTTTTTTCTGGAATGGCCATCAGAGTTGACCTTTTCATTTATTGAGATCTGACAAATAAGTTTGCAAACTTTTCACTCTGCACTTACATTAGCAGCACTCTACAAATGATTTTATTGCAACACTCCTCCTACTCTGATGATCTGGACCCCAGTTGCTTTTTTCTCTACTCAAAAATAAAGAAAATATTGAAAGGAAGACATCTGAAGACATTCAGGACATTATGAGTAATATGACAACAGCTCTGATTGCCGTTCCTGAAAAAGAGTTTCAAAATTGTTGTGAAGGGTGAACCAGGAACCCAAAGGGATTACTTCACAGCTGCCCAAAGGGATTACTTCAAAAGTTGCAGTAGGTATGTAGCATTTTTTCCCTGGTGAGTTTGCAAACTTAATGGTTGAGCCCTGCCACACACACATACACATACACACACACATACACATACACACACACACACACACACACACATACACATGTACGTGTACACACACATATTTATAATATCTTCTCATGCCATTACCAAACAGAAACATTCATTTTTTTCTAATATGCATCTATTTTATATTTTTCTCTTGTCTAATTTCTCTGCGAAGGAATTCCAGCACTATGATAAATATAAATTAGGTGGCATTATTGTCTGGTTCTTAATCTTTTAAAAAAAGTTTTTTAAAGATGTGGGGCGCAATTTAGGTTGAGGTATACAAAAGTTCTTTATGCAGGTACCCTTGTTGATTAGGTGTGCCCTCCCTTCCACTAACAGTTTCCCACTACTGCCAATCCTGTCCCTCCTCCACGGTAGTTTCCCAATACTGTCAATCTCCTTATAGTAATATGATATGTTTTCAAGGTCCATTTATGAATGAGAACATGCGGTACTCAGTTCTTTGTTTCTGTGATAAATAACTCAGTATTTTAGGCTCTAAGTTCATCCAGGGTGCTGTAATTTTACTATAATTCATATGAGTTCATATGTCTAAACTTTAATTTTTATATGATCTAGTGATTGGACTTTAATACTATGCTATATCCTATTAAGCTAATACCTCATCATTAATTCTTTTATAAATCGTATAGTAACTATTATATTTGAATAATGTAGCAAAAGGAAACAAAACAGCAAGCATAAATTTACGCAACTATGAGTGTATATGTATATATTTTATCCTAACAAGTCTACTCTAAAAATCAAATAGTAGCTGTCACACTCTTGAACAAAGAAATGCAGGGCTGCCAAGATGGCGGCCATGGGCTGAAGCAGACAGAGTTTCGGTAATTAACGAAACAAAAGAAAACGTTCTGCCTGGCTAGGGGCAGGGCGACAAAACTATCATGGTAATTTAGTTTCTAATCTTAGCCCTAGGGGAAACAGCTTTCCAAAGCTGATTACCCAGTCTACCAGGAAATAGAAGTTAAAAAATTTCTAGAAAGAAGTAAAACTTAGAAAGACAGAGAGAAATAATTCTGCTATGCACTTTCCATCAGGTGTATTGAGATTTACTTATAAGTTTTACTGCCATGTATGCACACTGGTCACTAATCACATGCCAATATTATAGGTATAACTGATATTCTATGTCAGAGGCGATCTTCCAGATGGGCCTTTACAGGCCTCAGTCATGTAGCTATAGATGTTGGCTCCCAACTGTTTTCAAGGTCCATTTATGAATGAGAACATGTGGTACTCAGTTCTTTGTTTCTGTGATAAATAACTCATTATTATAGACTCTAAGTCCGTCCAAGTTGCTGCAAAGATCATAATTTTGTCCTTCTTTATGGCTGCTTAATATTCCATCATGTATATGCACCACATTTTTTTATTCAGTCCTCTTTTGATGGGCAGCATGGTTGGTTCCGTGTTTTTTCTATTGTGAATAATGCTGCAATAAGCATGCATATACAGATACCTTTTTCAAAGAATGATTTGAGTTCCTCTGGGTGTATTCCCAGTAGGGTGATTGTGGGGACATATGGAAGGTCAATTTTTAAGATCTTTTAGAAATTGCCTCACTATTTCCCACCAAGGCCATACTAATTTACACTTCCACCAACAGTGTAGGAGTGTTCTCTTTTCCCTGCATCCTCTCTGGCATGTTGTTTTTTGAGTTACTGGTGATGACCATCATGACTGGAGTTAGATGGTATCTCTGTGTGGTTTTAATTTGCTTTCTTTGGTGACTAATAAGGCTGAGCATTTTTTCATATATCTGTTGGCTGCAATTATCATAATGCTATAAGAAAGGGAATGGCAGTAGTGGGAAACTGCCAGGGGAGGGAGAGGCACATCTCATCAACAAGGGTACCTGCACAATGAACATTTGTATACTGAACCTTGAATTGTACTCCACATCTATAAAATAAAAAAAACAAACATTATCTGGCACATTAACTGTTATGGGTAAATACCAATAAAATAAAATAAAATAAAATAAAATAATGTGTGTGAATTGTGTCCAATGTTTCTTCTGCATTTATTGAGATTGTCATTTTTATCCTTTATTCTATTAATGTAGTCAATCATACATTTCAGTTCCATAGTTGAAACATTCTTGTATACAAGAGACAAATCCCAACTGATCCTGGTGTATGATGGTTTTGATGTGCTACTGAATTTAGTTTGCCAGTGTTTTGTTGAGGAGTTTTGCATATTTGTTTGTAATTTTGTTGTGTCATCTTTATCTGGGCTTGGTATCTGGGTAATGGTCACCGCCCCATAAAATGCATTGGAATGTATTCCCTTTTCTTCAATTTGTTGAAAGTTTTAAAACATTAGCATTTATTCTTTAATAAATTTATTTGGCGAATTCACTAGTGAAGCCATTTGGTCCTTTTGTATGATGAGAAAAGTCTGAACTTTTTTTTTTTTTTTTGCTGAGAGGTTTTTAATTACTGATCCAATTGCCCTACTAGTATAGGTCTGTTAAGACTTTCGATTTTTTCATGATTTAGTCTTTTTAGTTTGTATGTTTCTTAGATTTTACCCATTTCTCCTAGTTCATCCAGGTTGGGTTTTCTTTTTTTGGGGGGGTATAACTATTTATATTACTGTCTCATAATTTTAGAAAATGTCTGTAACATTTATAGTAATGTCTTCTCTTTAATTTTTAATTCTATTTTTTAATGTCTTCACTCTTTTTTTGTTTTTCTGGGAGTGTGTTTTTTGTGATCATCTGTTCAATAAACCAAATCTTTGTTTTTGTTGATTTTTACATTCTTCTATTCTTTAGTTTATTCTTGCTCCAATCTTTGCAAAATTGGCCATTGGAATTTTTTTGAAAAGGAGTTTGTCTATAAATTGGTGCCAAATAAATGTGTTTGTGGATGGAATTAAGGTCCAGGTCTCTTACTCTGCATGTTGCTGACCTGACATTCAATTAACTTAATACTGAATATTGCAAAACCTTGCTTTTTTGAAGTAACTGTCACTTGGTCATGGTCTGTTATCTGTTTTTTATGTAACAAGATTTTATTTTCTAACAGTTTGTGAATTTTGGCATCCATGTTCATGAAGGATAGAATTGTGCAGTTTTCTTCTTTAATAATATATATTTCTGGTTTGAGATCAGATTAATATTGGTTACATAGTACCATTGAATGTAGTCCCTTTTCATTTTTGACAATTTATATAGATTTATATTATCTATTCTTAAATGTTTAGTAATATTTTCCAGTGAGTTCCTACATAGTTGGAATTTTATTTATGTGAAGATTTTTAACTAAAATACTAATATTCTCAATTTCTATCAAAATAATGTGGTTATCTGCAATTCTTACATTTTCATAGTTTTTATATTTCAATAAATTTGTCAATAAATGCTAGTAGACTGATAACATTGAGTTTACCTTTTCATCAAATCTTATTTTTTTCTGCATTTTAATTGGGGTGCTGTTTCAGGTACATTTACTTTTATTATGAATACTTTGGGGTTCACTCTAGCAATTGTTATACATGCCATATTGTTCTATATGTTCTTGTTCACATTTCTTTCCTTTTATGACTTTTTAAAGGATATTTTGAGTCATTTTAATGATTCTATATATTCTATTTGTACTTTCAGCTACATGTCTTCATCTCAGGGAGTGAAGCAAGGTCTCTTTGCATTTCCCTTTGCTGGGTTCACTATCAAGAAATTTTCTCAAAAAAGTATGCTGACACCTCATCAACAACGGTACCTCCATGATGAGCACTTATATACCTTACCTGAACTGTATCCCACATCTTTAAAATAACAAAAAAGTAAGCTGAAACAGTCATTGAATTAATTTCTCTCTCTTTTTTTTACTTCTTCAAGAAATTACAACCCTTCATTTCCTGATTTACAATGCCTGAAAACCAATGATTCATATACTTTGCCTGTTTTGTTGTTGTTACTGTTGTTGTTTCAGACAGTCTGGTAAATCTTTTTGGAAGGCAAGTATATATTCTATTACTCCATCTTTATTAAAAATAGTCTATTTCTTTTTTTTTTTCCTGAGTTTGAGTCTCACTGTGTCACCCAGACTGGAGTGCAGTGGCTGCTCCCAGTCACCACAACCTCAACCTGCTGGGCTCCAGCAATCTTTCTGCCTCAGCCTTCCAAGTAGCTGGAACTACAGGTGTGCAGTACCACGCCCAGCTAATTTTTGATCTATTGTAGAGATGAGGTCTCACCAAGTTGCCCAGGCGGGGCTCAAACCCACGGGCTCTGGCAATCCACTCACCTCAGCCTCCCAAAACGCTGGGATTACAGGCTCAGCCACTGAGCCCGGCCAAAAAAAGAGTCTATTTCTAAATAATTTTATCTTAATTTAGCAAGTATAGTGTAGCAGGTAAAGAATCACAAAAGGTATATATTTTTTAAACTCAAATTTCCATGTCTATTTCTAAATACTCCCAATTGATAGTAACAAGTATTCAGGAATCTCAAAATTTGTTTCACAAAGGCGCTTTAAAAAAAACTAACAAAGTTCCCATTAATCTTAATGGGGTTAAACTTTTCCCCTGTTAGTCTCATGGGTTTCCTTCCATGCTCTTTATGATACTAAGCTAACGAAACCTGCACAATTACTTAAACAAAATAAACAGCATTGATATGCTAGAAAAAAAAAAAACAAAAACTGAAGAACAAGCTGCCTGTTATCGTATTATGACCCAGTCAAGAAAACCTGTTGCCTCATTCTTAAATGGCCCTGGCAAATAGATGAAGCATATTTTAAGGTTAATATGATTTTATATATACATATACATACATAAAATCGAATATATGTATTATATTTATATATATATATTATTTTGAATGCATGTGTAAACCTAGCACTGTAATTGAGGAGCTATTTACACTTATTCTATAATAGCCATAAATGTTACTAGTGCAATGTGAAAATTTTATACATATATAACCTTTTTAGTGAAACTGATACTTAGATTAGAATACTGAGTAGAGTCAAACCAGGATTTCAAGGGATATGAGAGATCTCTGTTGTACCTTTATCGCTGATCAATAGTACTTACCAAAATTATCATTTGGGTTATTAAAATCTTTCCCTAACCTTTTTGTTTATTAATTCCACCCCTAATGTTAAACTGTTCTAATTGGAGAAAGGATTGGCATAGTGTATTGAATATGCTGATTAACTGTTAAAAGTACTGATATGCTGAGTATATGTCAAAGGACCTCCAAATGTTGCTAATTATATGTTAAAGTACCTCCAACCAAATAACATGCTTACAAGTGGCATATGTCCTACATTTCTGTGATTCTCTTTTAAAAATGCACTGCTCTTGCATCAAGTGAAAAAGGAGAAGTTTTATAGCAGTCAGATCTGGTTTTCTATCCCAATCCTACTACTTTCTTTGTGAGTGAGGTAAAAGGAACTTCCTAAGTCTCTCTCCCTTAGTCTCTTGCCTCCTTGAAAATATGGAGTTTTGACATTGAAGGCATGCTGTGAATGTCAGGTTAAATGAGATATGCAAAATTTGTCTCATAAAGGTAATATTTGCCATTGTATTCTGACAGAAATAGTTGTCAACTTGAAGAGCATCTGAAAAGACTGGTATGGCTGAGGAACAAAAGCAATACTGACTGCTATGTATCAGGCATTCCCGGAGGCCAGCTGGGCAAAATACATAGAATCTTCCTGGTCATCTACATTTATTCACATTGTTGTGCACCCCCAGTGACACTGAACATCCTGGTTTTCACTCTAAGTGTAGGACCCCAACCCATTGGACACCTGACAGTGACCACAGTGGGTCTTCAGGAGACAGAAAACACAACACAGAATCTTCCTCTGGCTATCTCTCTTGCTCCCTCTATCTCTTGCATGATGCAAGAACTTACTTGTGTGGCCCTGCATGGTGTGCCTTACCTCTTGGTTCTGGATGTTGGTTGCTGCCTCCTTTTTGTCACTAAGTGCTATCATAATCCCAGCTCATAGATGTAACTGTTAACACCCAATGACGTTGAACATCTTGATTCATACACCACTCCTGCAGAGATTTCTTGGAGACTGATGTGTCCTCAAGATCTACACCATGACTGTAACAATTAAAAGCCATTTGAGATGGGAACAAGATGGCGATGGCATAGGTGGACTTGTGAGATTCTCCAAACATGAGTTCCAAAAAAGACTCTTACTCTTCTTCCCTCATCCCCCGGCCCACCACCAGCTGCGCTGGTCTGAGGCCCAGGGACCTTCAGTCCCACACAGGGCTGGATATTGCAACCCCCTGCTGCTGCTGTTCCACCTCGTGTGTGGGAGTCTCGGGTCCCAGCTACCTCCCTGGCTACATCATCTCCCACCTGGCACCCAACACCAAGCCGTCAGTCACTCAGGGAGGCTCTGGGTGCCCACCCCTCAGAGACACCGGTCCCATTCCTGGCTGAAGTACCCTGTGGGGGGCCCAGCGCCACTCTCGCCACTCACCACCTGCCCTTTGGAGCTTTGGAGCTCTGTAGCTCTGGGTCCACCCTGGCTGAGGCACTCAGTTCGTGACCCCAAGCTGGGGAACCCAGACAAGTGGAGAGAAATGGATCTGCAAAAACTGCCTTGGCCATTCTCCAGGCAGAGACTTCCATTGCCCCACCCACCTATCAACAAACCCTACCTCAGTTCCTAAGGTAACCATTGTGAAACAGGAGACAAAGCCCCACTCCTATGCTGAATCAGACAAAAGGAACACCCAGAAAGCCAACTAAAAAAAACACCCACACTGTGAGTAAATCTAGCTGCCTGCAATGAAAAACAAAGGGGAAAGGCCAGAGATCGGAGCTGAAGTGACTTTAGTCTGATCACTTATTTTGACTTATGATTTTATCATTTTGACTGTTTGTTCTGATCACATCTGTTGTTTGCCTTCTGACTTACACTGTTTCTTGATTTTATTGGTCTGTCTCTGGGTAGCTATCAGTATTTTAGCGAATCTATCTTACGTGTCTTTTTTCACTTCTTTCTGGCCTTGTGTCTCTTTCTCACCTGATAGTTGGTATGTATGTCTGTTTTCCCATTCATTCTTCTCTCTTTCTAACTTCCTATTGACGCCCCTTACTCCATTATTTTCCTCTTTTATACCCTCCTTCTAAATCTAGGGACCAAGACTACATACAGCTGAACAGACAGATTGTAAGGCAGAGGGAGATAGGTTCCAGTGTGCTCATACACCTGTTTGTGGATGCTAGAATAAGCATATACTCTCTGAACCACAGCTTCCCTCTCAACTAAACCTCAAAATTGCAAAAAGTACAGATTGCAGCCTACACTCCAACCTCAAAAGTGAACAAAGCCAGAAGACTCTCATAAAGAAGAATAGAATAAGGCAGAAGAGAAACAAAAGCAACCCCACCTTCCCTCAAAAACAGAATTATAGAAGGGGAGGGAGAGGGTTAGAGAGAGAAAAATCTACACAATGGAATAAAAACCAAAAGAAGAGTATGTGTCTCTCCCAGACCCCTGGGAGGGCAGACACTGAGAAAACTGACTTCGGAATGCAAACAATAAAGAGTCCCCAGAATGAAGGATCTCAGACTACAAACCTAGATATCA
>NW_007255837.1:1634-4797 GCF_000164805.1 Carlito syrichta | reverse complement strand
CCGATGGAATACTATGCAGCCAAAAAAAGAACAAAATCATGAATTTCTCAGCAACCTGGATCGAACTAGAGTCTATAATACCGAGTGACCTCTTACAGAAACAAAGATCCGAGTATCACATGTTCTCACTCATATAATGGACCTTGAACATCCAGTGTAATACTATAAGAAAATGACTGACAGTAGTGGAAAACTATGGTGGGGGAGGAAGATGGGATTAACGGTAGCAAATACCTGTCTGGGGACGGGGAAGCACCTCTTATCAACAGGGTGCCTGAATGAAATGTATTTGTATACCTAACCCTTAACTGTACCCCACAACATCATAATAAAAAATATTGATTAAAAAAAAAGCCATTTGATTCTGTGAGCCTCAGATTTCCTCACTGGAACTTACATCTGAAGATCATATTTCTCTTTTGAGGCTTCTGAGCGCATATCTCCCATCTATACTTCAGAGTACATATATCGTTAAAATATGGACTATTTTGTTGAGATTGCATGACAAAATATAAATATTTGCATAATAGATACATGAAAACAAACATGATTGACAGAATTGCTAAAAGATAGATGCCAAGTTCAGTCTATCTGGCTGAAGTGGGAATCTGTGAGGATGATTGGCCTAAGTAAAATTAAACAAAAAAGCCATATAAACATTTTAAAGAACCAAATAAGCAAGTTCAGTTTCCTAACACACAATGTGAGGATATAGTCTCCAATGAGGTCGGAGTGGTTGGAAAGCAGAATAGAGGGAAACTGCAAGGGTGGGTCACCTCTTCCCTCCCCCATCTGATCCTCATTTGCTCCTGATGGTGATGAAAAGTCAAACTCGTAAAATATTTAAAGAGGTTTGTTTTGAGTCAAGTGATTGGCCATGACCCAGGGTATAGCAGTCACAAGAGATCCTGAGAAAATGGGCCTGAGGTAGTCAGCTTAGAGTCTGGCTTTAAGGAGTTTAAGGGTTTGATTTAAGAAGTCAGTAGAAAGATGCTTACACAAAAATAACTGTCTGTTGGAGAGCCATGCCTCTCATTGATAGCAGCCCTCAGAGAGCATGTAATGGAATACGAGTCAGGTTAAAATTTGATTTTTTTATTGCTACAAAGTCTGTTTGGTCACTCTTATGATCGCTATTTTAATGTTAATGCCAGTCGCTTGAGACTAACCTACAAAAGTGCGGGCATTGAACAAGGCTTGTCCAACCCCTCTTCTGCCATGGTCTGGAATTTAGTGTTTCAGGTTTCTCTGAGATCCCCTTAGCCAAGGGGGTGGTCTATTCAGTTGGCTAGGAGACTTGTGTCTTTAATTTTGGTTTACTGTAGGTTGTCATCTCTGACATTCTGATTTCACACAGAATTTGAGGGCTCAACATCTGACGTCATAAAGGTAACTACTTCCACATCCTAGTCCCTGGGACTCAGAATATTTTGCAGAAAGTCTGGCACAAAACATATCAATCCTCACACATGTCAGTTCTTCCCCCACAATTAAGTCAAAAAACAAAGACATGTGAGCAAAGGCAGATTAATAAGAACCAATGTTTTTTATACATGGCATCTGGGAAAGGTAAGGGGTCACTGAGTAAAATATTTAAAGGGAAAAAGAACACCTGCAAATAGTAGTGCCCATTCTCCCAATCTCAGGACTAGGCAGAACCTTTCCAGAACTTGTGCCATCTAGGTTAATAGTCAAGTAAGGGATGTTCGGCTTATGGTACTTGCAGGTCTCTTGTACTCTTCATGGTGATTGTAAAGTGTCTTGTATATAAACTGGTCTAGCCCATGGTCTCAAACACATACACACACACACACACACACACACACACACACACACACACACACACACACACACACTCATACACATGTGCACACAGACCATTGGATTTTGTGGGCCTCAGACTTACGTAATTAGAGTAGGTTAAGTTGACCTTAAAAGAACTGAGTGCCTTTCTTATGGACCAATGTATTTTCAAGGTGACCCTATGTGGAGAGTTTTTCTCACTGTTGAATGAGATCCATGAGAGGAGTCATCCATAGAATGGTGGCTCCTGAAGTTCTTAGCAGGAGCCATGATACCCTAGTGACTGCTTTTCATCCTTATGTCACAAGCACAATTGCTTTGCCCAGGAGTTTCCAAATACAAGTATATTCTCCATAGTACTGGCGACTCTGAAGTAGCAAGGAACAACCTGGCTGGATGATTCACTGGTTTTTTTTCTCAAAGGGAGACTAGAGGGCTTCCTACAAATCCAGAGTATTGTTCTTTGTTGTACTACCCATGTTTACCAATGTGGCTCAGGTTCTCTGTGTGAATAGTAGACCATTCCTGGATACAGGGGAGACTGGAACCTGACAGCCATGGTATCTACAGGACTAGACTCAAAGGTTGGCTTGGATAGTGTTTCAGATATGCTACTCACTAGAGTGGAAGTCACCAGAGGAACTATGATGAGAACTCTTGTAAAACTGGGGAGACAGGGATCCTGCTGTTGCCCATGGGGTGTTCTTAATTTGGGTTTATAGGTCATTTTACCACATAAAGGATGGTTAAACATTGGAGTGGGACAGAAGGAAATAAGGTAGGTGGCCGGATGACTTCTCATTGTGATGACTTCTCAGGGTGACACTGTATTACATGTAATTTTGAATTTGGGAAAATGGAAGTCCACTCACCCAGGAGCTAGGAGAGGATCTGAAAGACACAGCCTTAGAAAGAAGAGTATTGCCAGTGTAAATGGGTCCAAGGTCTGAAGTGGGTTGTGAGGTCAAGTGAGCAGATGTATTAGCTGAGATGCTAGAAATGATTCCTGTAGAATTGATAGGCTTGCCAGGGGTAACAGGGGTCATGATAGAATGGACTGGATGAAGGATGAGGAAGAAAAAAGAAGGAAGGGAATCGACACACAGTGATGTCTGGAACTTCTTCAGCTGAAGTGAGAATTAAAAGATCAGGGCTTGGGGACAGGAGACAGACAGGCAGGGTAGCAGAGGGGGCAGCCAAGTCAGCCTAATCAGTGGTGAAAAGAACAGTTGGGACCTGCAAAGTTTAACTGACCAGAAGCAGGGAGGCTGCTGTCTTCCAGCAGTGAGGAGAAAGAAGGGACAGCCTGGGTGGTGGGATGTTGGGAGCCGGCCACGGAGGCCCACTGAGTGTTAGGGAT
>NW_007255837.1:460-1207 GCF_000164805.1 Carlito syrichta | reverse complement strand
AGAGCTTCTGTAGCATTGTGTAAGTAGTATTAGCATAGAATAGAAAGGTAATAAAGTTTAAGATAGTCATCATGGGTTTTGTGTGAGCTCTAGAAGTTATTGATTATCAGAGCATCATTAGGCTAGTCAGGATTGTTGCATTGCTTTTGAAGAACATTAACTAGCAAAGGGAACAATAAGACGATCTTGGAGTTTGTTCCTCCTCACACCTAAGCATCTGGTGGGTGGGGGATGCCCCCCTGCACCTGGCTTTGTGTTCACACGAAAGACTTGTGAGACTGCCTGTGAAAATTTTGGGGATAAATACCAGCTGTAACTTTCAATAAACGACTTCTGCTCATTTCATCGAACAGTTGTCCACTTCCTTTCTTTCGCCTTCTCTTTCTTTCTTTTAATATCTGTCCCTACAGATTCGCTGACTTCACCACATCTTCCACGGGACTCCCCAAAATTTGCAGGGGCTGGCCCCCCGCAGTGGTACAATTTGCATGGTTAGTGTTTCATTCTCTTCTTATGCTGCAAGATTTTGCTATTTCTTTTAGCCCTAATGTACTTTCACAAAGAACACAAATAATTCTAAATAGCCATGTCCAGACATTCAGTATGTGGGGGCAGCTCACTTATATTCAACAGCAGTTGCAGTGGACACAGTGGCAGCAGTGGCAGTGCAATAGAAAATGTTCTTTGGCAAGGCCTAGGACTGACAGCCCTGTTTAAGGAGCCACTTAGTGAAATATGGGGTGACTC
>NW_007255837.1:0-440 GCF_000164805.1 Carlito syrichta | reverse complement strand
GGTGTAGATGATTATCAAGAGTGGCCCAGCACAGAGTTTGGGCTGGGCCACATTCCTGAGAGCCCAGCACATACTTTGGACTGGGCTGCATTCTTTTAGGCCAGCTTTAGTTACAGTTAGTGTAAGGTCTCTTTTCTACCTATTATAGAAATTAAATTTATTTTATTCATAGAAGGTATTATAGAATAGGTCATGCTACGAATCATGTTAGTTCAAACATAATCATAATATTTTTAGGTTTAATAAGAATATAGTTAACTTTAGAAATTTCATTGTCTCCATTTTCTACTATCGAAGTTTTGGCCTTAGTACATTTACAGTTTATATTTAGGTTTTAGAAGATTTGCTGCTGCTAATCAGCTTTATATATTAGAATTGGAAAACTTTCACAGAAATTAGGATAGATATATAGGACTTTAGAATAGCCATTTTGTTAAGAG
>NW_007255836.1:2208-2694 GCF_000164805.1 Carlito syrichta | reverse complement strand
AGTTAACTCAGCTCACTAGCCAACTTGTAAGGTAGGTAGCTAGGTAGTTAAGTCAGGTGGAAACCAGCAGGATATATTGGTAGCTGTCTCGTTAAGTCAGCTGGCTATCCACCTGCTTAGCTAGAGGTGTCAGCTAGTTAAGTCAGCTGACTAACCAGCTGGCTAACTAGTTATGTCAGCTTGTTGAATCAGTTGGATAGTCAGCTGACTGGTTATGTCAGCTAGTTAATTCAAGTGACTAGTCAACTGGCTAGCTAGGTCACTCGTTAGTAAAGTCAGCTGGCCAGCCAGCTGACTAACTGGTTAAGTCAGCTTGTTAATCAGCTCGATAGCCACCTGACTAGGTAGGTATCTAGCTAATTAAGTGAGTTGGTTAGCCGGCTGCCTAGCTAGTTATGTCAGTGAGTTAATTGAGCTGGCTAGCCGGTTGGCTATCTAAGTGGCTAGCTAGTAAAGCCAGTTGGTTAGCCAGATCCTTATCTAGTT
>NW_007255836.1:0-597 GCF_000164805.1 Carlito syrichta | reverse complement strand
TAAGTCAACTTGCTCACTGTTTAGCTAATTATTTAAGTCAGCTACTTAAGTCTGCTACCTAAATATTTGGGTCATTAAGTCAGCTCATTATTCAGCTAGTTAGTTAGCTAACTATTTAATTCACGTAGTTAAGTCAGCCAGCTAACTAGTTAAGTCAGCCAGTTAAGTCAGCTAGCTAAGTAGTTAAATCAGCTAGCTAAGTCATCTAGTTAAGTCAGCTTCTAATTTAGTTACCTGGTTAAGACAACTAGATAGCTAGTTAGCTAAAGGTTTAAGTCAGCAGGTTGCAGCAGGTATTTAGCAAGTTAACTAACGGGTTAAGTCCGCTGGGTGAGTCAGCTAGCTAGCTAGTTAGCCAACGGGTTGAGTAATCTGGTTGAGTAGGCTAGCTAGCTAGCTAGCTAACGAGCTAAGTCAGTTGGATGGTCAACTAGCTAGCTATATAGCTAACGAGGTAAGTCAGCTGGATGAGCCAGATAGCAAGCTTATTAGCTAATGAGACAAGTCAGGTGATTAAGTCACCTAGCTAACACGTAATATAATGATTAAGCTAACTAGTTATCTAGCTGGTTAAGTCAGCTAGCTAGCAGGCAACTT
>NW_007255835.1:76359-108293 GCF_000164805.1 Carlito syrichta | reverse complement strand
GTACTGCATTGAATCTGTAGATTGCTTTTGGTAGGTTGGACATCTTAACAATGTTGATTCTTCCTATCCATGAGCATGGAATATTTTTTCATTTTTTTGTGTCTTCTTGGATTTCTTTGAGCAATGTTTTGTAGTTCTCACTGAAAAGTTCTTTCACTTCTCTGGTTAGGAAGATGCAGAGGTATTTCATTTTTTTGGTGGCTACTGTGAATGAGATTATGGGTTTTATTTGGTTCTCTGCCTGCTTGTTGTTAGTGTATAAGAATGCAACTGTCTTTTGCACATTTATTTTGTACCTTGAGTCTTTGCCAAAGTCCTTTATCAGTGCAAGTAGATTTTGACAGATTCTCTTGGATTTTCAAGGTATAGGAGTCTATCAACAACAAGGAGGGACAACCTAACTTCGTCTTTTTCTATTTGCATACCCCTGGTTTCCTTCTAATTGCTTTAGCTAAGACTTCCAACCCTATGTTGAACAGGAGAGGTGAGAGTAGGTCACCTTGTCTTAATCTGGTTTTCAGGGGAAATGCTTCTAGTTTCTGTCCATTTAGCAATATGCTGGGTGTGGGCTTTTTTTTTTGTAGATGGCACTTACTATTTTGTGGTATGTTCCTTCTATGCTTAGGTGTATGAAGGTTTTTATCATGAAGGGATGCTGGATTCTATTAAAAGCTTTTTTAAAAAATGTATCTAATGATATAATCATGTGGTTCTTGTTTTTACATCTGTCTACATTTGTGGTTGTGCAGATGCTGAACAAGCCCTGCATCCCAGGGATAAAACCTACTTGGTCACGGTGGATGATTTTTGAGATGTGTTGTTGGTTCTGATTTCCTGAATCTTGTTAAGAATTGTTGCATCTGTGTTCATCAGGGATATTGACCTGTTTTTCTCTTTCTTTGTTGGATCTTTACCTGGATTGGGTATCAGTGTGATGTTAACTTTGTAAAACTATTTGAGGAGAATTCTGTCTATCTCAATTACCTGGAATACTTTCAATAGAATTGGTATCAGCTCTTGCTTGTATGTTTTGTAGAATTTTGCTGGAAAGGAGTCTGGGCCAGGACTTTTTTTTGTAGGTAGTTTTCTTAACATGGAGTCAATTTTCTGGGTTGTTATTGGTCTATTTAGTGTCTTAATGTCTTATTGTTTCATCCTTGGGATGTTGTGTGATGCCAGAAAGTGTGCCGTTTCATATAGGTTATCAAGTTTGTTTCCACACAGGTGTGCATAGTAATCTCTGATAATATTTTGTATTTCTTCAGGTTCAGTTGCAATTTGATATTTTGCATGTCTCATTGCATTTTGGGGCTTTTTCTTGGTCATTCTGGTTAGGTGTTTATCAATCATGTTTATCCTTTCAAAGAACCAGCTTTTTGTTTTGCTGATTTTTTTCTATGATCTTTTTATCTTCTATGTTCCATATTTGGGCTTTTACTCTTTTGATGTGAATTCTTCTGCTAAAGTTAGGGTTTTGATGGTCTTGTCTTTCCTACGACCTTAGGTGATTTGTTAGGCTGTTAACTCAAGTTCTTTCCATATTCTTGATATGTGTTCATAGAAATATAAATTTCTCTCTTAGAACTGTTTTCATAGCATCCCAGAGATTTTGTCTCTTTATTTCATTTGTTTCCAGGTATCTTTTTCTTTTTCTTTTTTTTTTTAACCAGCTAATTTATTTATTTTTTGAGTCAGAGTCTTACTCTGTCATCCCCCAGGAATCTTTTAATTTCTGTTTTGATTTCTATATTGACCCAGTAGTCATTCAATATTATGATGCTTAGTGTTCATGTCTTTGTGGATTTTGGGGGAATTTTGTTAGTGCTTTTTTAAAAAAAATTCTAGTATGCATTGAGAAGGTGCATGGAAGTATTTTAATCTTCTGAAATTTGTTTGTGTTTGATTTATGACCAAAGAAGTGATTGATCTTGGAGTGGGTTCCATGTGGTATGAATAGAATGTATATTCTGTAGTTGTTGGGTGGAATGGTCTGTAGATATCTATTAATCCCATTTGGTAAAGTGTCAAGTTGAGGGTCCAGATCTCTTTGTTGATTTTTTGCCTTGTTGATCTATCTAGGGTTGTTAGTGAAGTATTTAAGTTCCTAGGTATAATAGTGTTAGAGTCAACATCTTGTTTTTAGTTTACTTAGCAGTTGTTCTATAAATGTTGGTGCTCCTGTGTTGGGTGCATATATTTTTAGGATGGATATTTCTTGTTGATGGATTGAACCTTCTATTATTATGTAGTGTCCTTCCATATATTTTTAAATTTTTGATAACTTAAAGGTTGTTTTGTCTGATATTAAGATTGGGACTCCAATCTTTTGTGACCCATTCACCTGGAAATGAATTTTTCCTCCTCTAATTTTGAGTCTGGTGCTCCCTTGTGGTGATATGAGGTTCCTGGATGCAGTAAATTATTGGGTCATTTTTAAAAAGTCCAGTTTGTCATTCTATGTCTTTTCAATGGTACATTTAGTCTATTAATGGTCAGGTTGATTATTGAAATATGATTGTTTATCCTTGCCATTAGGTTCTCATAACGTTTTTTATTTGCTTGTTGGTTTGTTTTCTTTTAACTTTTGGTTTGATGTATGTGTATGTTTTCAAGTTTGTAGTTGCGATGTATTCTCTTTTGATTCTGTGTTGTCCTGTTCTCTTGGGAAATGCATGGTTATTCTTTTTTTTCTTCTTTTGTGTTTAACACATTTTAAAGCATCTCCTGTGGAACTGGTCTGGAAGCTGCATAATCTCTTAGGGATTGGATGTCTGGGAAGGACTTTAATTCTTCATCACTGATGTAGCTCAGCTTGGTTGGGCAGGAAATTGTGGATTAAATTGTTTATCGTGGAGAACTTTGAATATTGGACTCTAGTCCCTTCTAACTTGTAGTATTTCAGATGATAGATCTGCTGCTATTCTGATTGTTTTTCCCAGTAGATACTCTGATCTTTCTCTCTTGCTGCCTTTAGAATTTTTTCTTTTGTATTTACTTTGTGCAAATTACTATGTCTAGGGGTTGGTCTTCTCGTTTGATATCTTATGGGGGTTCTCTGTATCTCTTGTGTTTAGATGGTCACATCTCTAGTGAGATAGGGAATGTTTTCTTGGACAACTTCCTGGAATACTTGCTCTAAGGTGTTCTCTGTTTCCCTTTTTTCTTCTGGAATACCAATCAGATGTAAGTTCACCTCTTGATATACTCATGCAGCTCTTGTAGGCTTTATTTTTTCCTTCTGAGTTTTCTTTCTGTGTTTTTTACAGATCAGTTTAATTCCATGTTCTAGTTTTCAAGTTCTGAGATCCTTTCATCTGCTTAATTAATTCTGCTTTTCATGCTTGTCATCTTGTTATATATTTTCTGAATAAAATTTTTTATGGCCAAAATCTTTGTTACAAGTTTTCAGTATCATATCTTGTCTTTCTTGTCTTATTTACCCTTTTCACCCATTTCCTAATTCCTATCATATTCTGGGGCCAGGCGTTGGTGACTTCCATTGTTTGGGCTCTGCTGATTTTTCAGGTGTTTTCTCTTTAGTACATTGGGAATTACCTGTGGTCCTCCATTGATTTTTCCTCATTTGTGACAGATCTCTTTCTTTTCTCTTTAGTTCCATTGTTCAGTGTCAATGGGAGAGGCTTTTACTTCTGATGTTTGCTCAGCCCTCTATTCTTTCTTGGTGAGGGCTCTGTACTTGCTCTATTTTGAAACAGGGCTGTGGGTGGGAAACTTTGCTGTCTCTTGTAGTTTTGAGCATTGAATAATGTGGAGGATAGGGAGCTATGATTCAGAAACTACTTGCAGTCACAATGTTACTGATTGTGGTATGGATTTCCTGAGACTCACTCCCCACCTCCACTCTATATGACAATGCAATGGGTATGTGTGTGTATCCCTTGAGTCCAAGATTCAGAAACAATAATGAGGAGAAGAGAGAAAAGTAGAATGAAATAAGATGGACAATATTAAAAAAATAAAAAACCACAGAAAACCAAAAGCAGAATCCAAGGTAAAAAGCAATTTAAATACACACACACACACACACACACACACACACACACACACACAGGTCAAAACAAACAAAAAAACAAAGCAAAATAAAGAAAAAAGCCAAAAATAGGAACATTGGACACACACACATGCCTAACACAAAATGAAAGTAGAAGAAAAGAGTGAAAAAATAGGATTGTAAATTAAACCCTCATACATACATTCATACACACATTAAATTAAAAAAGAGAACAAAGAAACAAACAAAAACTTGAAAGATGAACACTCAAACATTCACATAAATACAAGACAAAAGCAAAAAAAGAAAGAAAGAAAGAAGGAAAAGAAGAGAAAAAGAAAAACAAATGGTTATGGGAATGCAGATTGAATCCTCACATAAACACAGGAAAAAAAAATGAATAAAAACCAGAAAACAACCTGCCCTCTTGTGGCAGGTTTGTAATTGTTTCTCTCAACTGTTCACAGGTAAGCCCTCTGTTGGTTTCTGTGGAGCTGTGGCTTCATTCACAATCTCCCCAGTGTCCAGCCTTGGGAAGTATAGGAGGTAGTGGTTGTGGGTGGGTCTTCAGTCCCTCTCCTCCACTTTCATATGTTCAGGTGTATCATCTCTGATGGGGAAGTGCAGGATTTTCTCTTCCTCAGATACTGGCAGGGGGTGGGCACCCCAGCCAGGCTTATCTTGGAATAGAGTCCTCCTATCACAGCTGACGTCCAGGCTCCATCTGGATTCATTACTCTCAGTCATGCTCCAGTTCTGTGGGTCTGATGTTCAGAGGATTGCTGGGGAGGAAGGGGTTGAGTCAACTCTGGAATCACCTCTGATCTCTTTGGGGGTCTTCCTCATCCTTTTCTGGTCACACACTTTGTCCCATGGCTGAATCAGAGTAGGGGATGGGGCACCTGAGACTCAGCACTCATCCTGTCCCTCCAGAGTTTGTGATTTTGAGATATTTCCTTTCGGTCATGATCAGCCCCTGAATAGTTAATCTGCCAGTCATGGAGATTGAATCTGTCACTCCATGATGAGCAAGCCATAGCACTTTGCTGCCCAGTTTTCAAGATAGTGGTGTGTTGTCTATTTTGTCTTCTCCAGTGGGGCTCTGCCTCTGGACTCCCTCATAGTGCTTCTTCCACAGATTTTGCTGCCAGTGTCTCAATAACTAGTTTTATTGTTGTCATTTGTTTCAAGGAATTTTTAAATTTACATCTTGATTTCATTGTTGACTCAAGGATCACTCAGGAGCAAATTACCTAATTTCCATATATTTGTTTGGTTCATGGGTTCTTCTTGAGGTTAATTTCTAGTTTTATACCACTGTGTTATGAGATGGTGCTTAATGTGATTTCCTTTTTTTGAGTGTATTGAGACCTGATTTGTGGCTTATCATCTGGTGTATCTTGGAGAATGTTCCATGTATGATGAGAAAAATGTATATTCTGTAGTTTTGGGATGGAATGCTCTCTAGATGCCTGTTAGTTCCATTTCCTCTAGAGTTCTGCTTAACTCCAATATTTCTTTGTTGGCTTTCTGTCTTGATGATCTGTCTATTGCTGTCAGTGGAGTGTTGAACTCTTTCACTATTATGTTATTGCTGTCTATCTCTCTTTTTTTTAGGTCTAGTAGAATTTTTTAAATAAGTCTGTAAGCTCTGGTGATGAGTGCTTATATATTTAAAATTGTTAAGTCTTATCATTGGATTGATCCTATTATCATTACACAATAGCCACCTTTGTCTTATTTTTTAAAAACTGTTGTTAACTTAAAATCTCTTTCATCTGATATGAGAATGGCAAGTTCTGCTAGCTTTTGATTTCCATTTATATGGAATATTTCCCCCCACCCCTTTTCCTTGAGTCTGTAGGAGTCTTTGTAAGTTAAGTGGGTCTCTTGAAGGCAGCAGATATTTGGGTTGTATTTTTGTTTTTACCATTTCTGCCAGTGTATATCTTTTTATTGAGCTATTGAGATCATTTATATTCAGAATTAATAATTAAATGTAAGGTATTATTCTATCCATCATCCAGTTGTTATCTGGTTGCATTATTTATTTTCTCTATTGTGTTGGTATTCCATAAAGCCTGTGAATTTTATGATTTCCAGTATCTTTCTACAGGTGTATTTTAACCTTTTGTTTCAGTATTTAGGACTCCTTTGAATATTCTTCATAGAGTCAGTCTAGTGGTGACAAAGTCTCTCAGTGTTTGCTTGTCTGTGAAGGATTTCATTTCTCCTTCATTTATGAAACTTAGTTTTGCAGCATACAGCATTCTTGCTGACAGTTATTCTGCTTGGGGAGATTGAAGATGGGATCCCACTCCCTTCTGACTTGTAGAATTTCTTCTGAGAAGTCCGCTGTTAGTCTGCTAGGTTTACCTTTGTAAGTCATTTGATGCTTTGTCTCACTTCTCTTAAAATTCTTTCCTTCACTTTAACTTTGCATAACTGATGATTATATGCCTTGTGGATGAACTTTTTGCAATGAATCTTCTGGGGGTTCTTTGGGCTTCTTATATCTGAATGTTTAGATCTCTGGCAAGGCCAGGGAAGTTTTCATGCATTATTCCCTCAAATAGGCTTTCCAAACCTGTTGCTTGTTTTCTTCCTCAGGAACACCTACAATTCTTAAGTTTGGATATTTTACATCATTCCACATATTTTGGAGACTTTCCTTGATTCTCTTGACTCTTTTTTCTTTATTGTTGTCTGAATGGTTTAATTCAAAAGCCTTGTCTTCAAGTTCTGAGATTCCTTCTTTTGCTTATTCTAGTCTATTGTTAAAACTTTCCACTGCATTTTGTACTTCCCTAAATGCTTCTTTCATTTCCAGAATTTCAGCTTTAAAAAAAATTTGTCGATAGCTTTGGAGAATTTTTCATCCATATCCCAAATCTTTAAAAACTTTTTTAGTGTTGGTTTTCAACTTTCTCCTGAAGTTCATTGACCAATTTTACCATCAATCTTTCAAATTCTAATTCTGGAATTTCAACAATTTCATTTTGGTTAGAGTTTATTGCTGGAGTTAGTGTGCTCTTTTGGAGGGTTGGAAAACTCTGTTTTTTCATATTGTCAGAATTATTTTTCTGGTTCATTCTCATTTGGGTAGACATTTTCTTCTTATTTGAGGTTGGCAGGGGTATAATGTAGGCACTGGAGGGTTCTCTTGGTTATATATAGCCTTGGTGTGGAGAGTTTCAATTACCAGATGTGGCAGCCCTATGCAGTGTACCTGCACTCACTCATGGCTTCCTGAGTGGCTGGAGTGACTTGGAGAGTGTTGATAACTGGCTTTTGAGATCTTGCCTTCCCCAAAGCTGAGGTGTTGTATCAGGTGTGGCTACACATCCCCTGCAAGGGATGGGTTTCTGGGAAATGGTATCTGGTGCTGCTCAAGGCTTTTTTCCTGCACCACTCCATGGTAGAGGACAAGGTCCAGGGAGCTTTGCAAGTTTGTGGCAAGAGCACAGAACTCCTGAATTCCTGTCACTCACCTTTCTCACTGTGTCTGGAGTTGGTGGTGGACTGTGGTGGTGCAGGAAAGAATCCAGACAGTTCCAGAGCATGTTGTCGACTTTTTTCTTCCTCTTTCCTCTAAGTGGTTATATCACTCCTTTGGAGATGTGTGGAGTGCGCTGCTGGATTCATTCTGGGTGCTGGGAAAATTCTCTCTATCTTAATTTATCTTATAGGAGAAACTCACTCTAGCTATCTCATGTTGGCCATGTTAGTCTGGAATCCAGTCTGAATTTTTTTGCATTAAAAACAAAAAACTAAACAAACAAACAAACAAAAAACCAAAACCCAAACACATTGCTAACATTCCAGCAAGTTCCTCCACTTCTATGAACTTAGTATCATAGATGATATTCATTTGGCTCTCAAGTTTGCAATAGAGAATTTGAATATGCTCAGAAAACATAGTTTCTACTTAAGTAACATCTCTGTACAGTTGTCCATCTGAACTGAAGCTATTTCTCCTTATTTGCATTCTACAGGAGAAATAAATTTGAAGCATAAGATAGTATTTTTGCTTTTGAACATTTATTACACTCAACAACTTGTTAGTATTCAATTGTAATTCATTTTATTGCATAAAAACTTCAAGAACTTTTAAAAACAGCTCTATTGAGGTATAATTTCTTTACTACAAAATTCAATCATTGTAAATAATTCAAGTTTGAATCCAGCTTTAGGACACTACTGTCACCCCAAAAAGTTGCTTGTGCATATTTGCAATCAATCACTGCTTCCACCACCTAACACCAGGCAACCACTGATATGCTTTTTGGTACCTCTGAGTATTTTTAAAAATTAAACAAAGAATTTATGATTCAAATGCTAATATACAATAGATCATTTTTAGGATCTCTTTCAAGATTATCCAGACTGCAGCACATAGCGGTAGTTTGTTACTTTTTGTTGCTTAGTAGTATTCTTTTTAATTTATCCATTCACCAGTTGATAGACAATTGAATTTTCTCCAGTTTCTGGCTATTGTAGATAATGAAGCTGTGAATATTCATGTAAAAGTCTTTGTGTGGACAAATGCTTTTATTTCCCTTGAATAGATACCTAGGAGTAGAACTGAGTTATATGACAATTTATGCTTTAAGTTTTTTAAAGAAACTACCAAACTGTTTTCTAAAGAGACTGTACCATTTTGTATTCTTACCAGCAGTGGATGGGAGTTCCAGTTTTCAACATCATTGCCAACATTTGATATTTCCAGACTTTCTTAGTATGGCTATTGTACTGTGCATATACAGTGGTATTTCTTTGGGATTTTAATTTGCATTTTTCTATGCAATAGCTAATTATATTGAGTGTCTTTTTATGTGATTATTAGTTATTCATATGTCTTTTTTGGTAAAATTTCTATTCAAATCTTTAGCTCATTTATTTTTTATTAGGTTATTCTCTTACTATTAAGTGGCAATAGTTTCTTTTTCTAAACATAGTCTGTATACAAGTACTCTGTCAGATATATGATTTATCTTTTTTTGTTGTCTTTTTTGTTGTTTTTAAGGCTAGAATTCTTTTTCTAATTTTTAGTTTTTAATTTTTAATTTTAAAGATGTGGGGTACAATTCAGTGTTAGGTATACAAATATTAATTATGCAGGTACCCTTGTTAATGAGGTGTGCCCTCTCCTCCTTCAGCAGATTCCCACTACTGCCAATCCTACTTCCTCCCCACCAGCAGTTTCCCCCTACTGCCAATTCTTTTTTTTTTATAATATTACAAGAATTGTTCAAGTTCTGCTTATGAGTGAGAACATATGATACTCAGTTTTTTGTTTCTGCAATAGATCACTCAATATTATAGACTCTAAGTCCATCCAAGTTGCTGTGAAGTTCATAATTTTGTCTTTCTTTATGGCTGCATAATATTCCATTGTGTGTATGTACCAAATTTTTTTTATTCAGTCCCCTTTTGATGGGTAGTACAGTTGGTTCCATGTTTTTGCTATTGTGAACAATGCTGCAATAAACATACATGTGCAGGTATCTGTTTTATAGAGTGATTTGAGTTCCTACAGGTGTATTCCCAGTAGGGGGATTGTGGGGTTGTATGGAAGGTCAATTTTTAGATCTTTTAGGGATTGCCAAACTGTTTTTCACAGAGGCTGTATTAGTTTACACTCTGATCAACAGTGTAGAAGTGCTCCCTTTTCCCCTCATCCTCTCCAGTATCTGTTGTTTTTTGAATTATTGATGATGGCCATCCTGACTGGAGTTAGGTGATATCTCAGTATAGTTTTAATTTGCATTTCTTTGATGATTAGAGAGGCTGAACATTTTTTCATGTATCTGTTGGCTGTTCATATATCTTCTTTTGAGAAGTGTCTATTCATATCTTTTGCCCACTTTGTAATGGGGCTGTTTATTTTTTTCTTTTCAGCACATTTGGGTTCCTTGTAGATCTTTTGTCAGATATACAGTTGGCAAATCTTTTTCCCCACTCTGTGGGCTGTCTACCTGCTCTTTTGATGGTTCCTTTGGCTTTGCAGATACTTGTTATTTTGAAGGGATAGAATTCTTAGTTGACAGTTTTATTTTTTCTTCCAGAAGATTGAGCATGTTATTCCACTCCCTTTAGATCTCTATTATTTTTGATAAAAAATCAACTGTGCAATCATACTGTTCCCTTTGCGTGATGGTTTGTTTTTTAAGTAATTTTACTATGGTTAAGCATAGGTTTGGATATCTTTATGTTTATTGAACTTGGAGTTCACTGTGCTCTTGAATATTTAGATAAATATTTTTCATCTAAATCCAAAAATTTTGGCTATACTTGAAATATTTTCCTGTCTTGTTATCTTTTTTTGTGTGTGAGACTTTGTTAGATGTATCTTAGTGTTGTTGACATTTTCCTACAATTCTCTGTGGTTCTGCTCATTGAAAAAAAAATGAGACTTTTTTCTTCTGTAAGTTTATATTTATTGATTTTTTTCCAGTTAATTGATTCTTTTGCCAAATTTACTGTTAAGTCTATCTAGCAAAATTTTCCTTTTGGTTTTATAATTTGTCAAGTATAGAATTTTTATTTCTTTATTGTTTCCATTTATTTATTGGGAATTCCTGTTTATTGATTTGTTGTCATTATACTCTTGTTTAATGAACTTCAAGTATTTGTCTGCTAAATTCAACATTTAAATCCACTCAAAGGTAATTCCAGTGAGTATGGTTTATTTTTTCTTATTTCTTTTCACCACTCATTTTATTTTGTTAAAAATGGATATTTTAGATAATGCATTATCTCACCTCTGAATTACATTTTGTTTTCCTAATTTTTTTCTTTTCTTTTCATGTTTTAGTAACTTGCCTTGACTTAAAATGCAAAACCTGACCCTCTTCTCCCATGGTACATCAAATTAGGCTTTTACATTTTAATTTTTTGCCCTAATGCCATCATTTAAAAAATATAATTGCTCAACTTTTAAATTTCAATGACCCAACATGGTGGCTCATATCTGTAATCCCAGTACTTTGGGAGGCTGAAGTAAGTGGATTGCTTGAGCCCAGGAGTTTGAGATCAGTGTAGGCAATAAAATTAAACCTCATTTCTACAAAAAATAAAAAAAATTAGCAGGGCACATGGTGGCATGTGCCTGTAGTCCCAGCTACTAAGGATGCTGAGGTAGAAGGATTGACTGAGTCCAGGAGGCTGAGGCTGTTGATTATTGTTATTGTGTCATTGTACTTCAACCTGAATGACAGAGTGAGCCCCCGACTTCAAAGAAAAAAAATCCAATTTCAATTTTTATCCTGGGCTAACTCAGAAAGTTCAAGTTTGGATAGCTTAGAGGTCAGTCAGTAATACAAAGAAATAACATGTTCAAATATTTCTAGCCAGTAAGTCTTCCACCTTCTGCCTATTGACCTTTGGGTTAGGGTATATTCCGAGTTTCTAACTCTCCGGTTTCCTTTGGCTTTTAATTTCTGGTCAGATTGCTTGGGTCTTTCTCATGCATGTGATAGTTCTCCAGACAGCAAGGGGTGTGGAAGACCTATGTAACCTTTTTACATTTTCTCATTTTCAGATTTTCCCAATTAAATCTCTGATTGATCTACTGCTTGCCCAATCTAAGACTGCAACTTCAGGCAAGCAAAATTGAATGTTCCCTTAGTGTGATACTTTTCAACTTTGTCATGTTTAGCTAAAAGAACTATAGGTTTACTTCTTGTCCCCCCAAGCTGATGACATACTCCCTCTGGAAGTAAAATTGCTACTGTTTTGAGGTCAGCCCCACCTGATAGAGCTATTGTTTCTGGTAACTGAGATGGGTAGGGGCTGATGGATGAATAAAAGCAGCCAAGGGAAGAAGGACACTGACTATCATATTTTTAACCAAAGTTTAGGCAGTTTTTCAAGAATAAAAATTAATTTGCTGTCTGGTTTGATGAATTTCAGAGCCATGAAGTGAATTTATTTGTTCAGTTTATATACTTTATTGTGTGTGTAGAGAAGATTCAACTTCTTCACACTGCTATAGCTGTAAGTGCTTTCCTTATTATCCTATTTAAGGATAGCAATATTCTTTAATAAAAAGCTTTTTAAAGCTCTAAAAAATATCTTTTTTTTTTTTACAGATGGTAATACATTATCTTTGGGGACTAATTCTATGATTTTATCATGATTCTAAAACTGTCACAGGGTTGAAATAAACTTTGACAACATGAAATCTTGCAGGGGTCCCACCCCGCAAGGGTCGTGAGAGTTCCTGAAGGAGAGACGGATAGGCGAAAGACGAAAACATTATACTCGGACACCTGCTTCTTGAACAGATGACAATTTAATGTTAGCTAAGAGAAAGCTTTTATACCATTTGTAAGGGGCAAGACAAAGAAAATTCCTTCATGTACATATCCTCTACAAGTTATCACCATCTAGTGGTCTTAGCAATAAACAAGCCAAGAACCCTGTAAACATTCAGATAATGAGTCTTATTCATAAGGCCAAAGATGATAGTTTTGGTCCAAAGTCCCAAATTACAGTCCTTGAACTGTCTCCAGAAAGTTTAGCAGTAGTCTTCCTTCTGGGGCTTTATGACCTTCAGAGTTCTGTAATCGCCTTTCTTGTCTAGACGTCTTCGTTACTTTTCTCTTATCCTACAGTGCTTGTTTCTAAAGAAAACTCAAAAGAAGCTTTTAGTAATGTTTCCCAGGCTCCCAAGGTTGCTTTCTGTCTTTAGCTAAGTTATCATAGAAGTGTCTGATTAGTATATTATGAGTTCAGTGAAAACCCACTTTATAAATGTTAACTTAGAGATTTAACTACTGAATTAAGTAAAAACCTTAACGATTACTCTTTATCCTAAGTCAGTGAAAACAGTGTTATAAATCACCCACATAACTCCTATATAAGTGTTAGAACTTATAATGAATTCATAATGAACTTACTATAAACTTGTGCTTCTAAAAAACCTTATGTCTAAACACTAAACTACATAATTCTAAATCAAATAAGGAGTGAGTATACTTATACCATTTATTACTTAAACAATATCTAGTAACTTATAACCAAGTGAAAGAAAGCATTCTTGATGTGCTTCAGAGTTTAACCCTTGCAGATGTTAGAAAAGACGAGGCGGCATAGTGGGAAAATGAAAAAATGAACCATGACATTCTCAGGTTAGCTAGGACTACTTTGCATAAACATGCCATTTTCTTCTTCCATGACTGCACAGAATTTCTTCAGCCGTACCAACAGCAAGGATGGAAGATAGAAGGGCCTCAGTTGCCCGGACTCTCTTTGCGGCCGGGGGGGTCCTCAGCGCACCTGGACTTTGTCAATCAGGTGGGCCTTCAAGGCTGGCTCCCAACAAAATCTATTTTATTCAAAGGTCATATGGTTCTCTTATTCTTAAAATTAAGAATAATAAATAAATAAGTTCTTAAAATATTTGGAAAGAAACAGAGATTGGAACTCCTTGGCATTATGATACAGAGAGATGTGGCAAGTTCGTTCTCTTGATTATTCCCGTTCATCTTTTGGAAAAATCCAGCCCAGAAATCTTGAGACTGAATGAACAGAAAAAATAAGGATATGTGAGAAACTGCTGAGGAAGAGGTGACTATAATTCCCCTTTCCTAACTAAACAATAAAATACCAATTACATTACATTTAGACCTATCAGTTAGTGGGTGAAAATATAAACATTTTTCCAAAACGAGGCCAGATGCTTTATGGGCCAATGTTAAAAAGGCAGAAACGACTGGGTGTGGTGGTTCATGTCTGTTATCCTAGCACTTTGGGAGGCTGAGATGGGAGACATGAGGCCAAGAAGAGTTCAAGACCACCCTGGGCAACATAGTGAGATCCCATTGTTTCTCGTAACTGAGTTACACCTAACTTTTTTTTTTTTGAATTGGAGTCTCACTCTGCTGTCCAGGCTGTAGTGCAGTGGCATGCTCACAGCTACAGCAGCCTCGACCTGCTGGTCTCAGGTGATCCTTCCAACTCAACCTTCCAAGTAGCAAGAACTATAGGCACACACCACCATGCCCGACTAATCTTTTTTTATTTATTGTAAAGATGAGGTCTTGCCAAGTTGCCCGGGCTGGTCTCGAATCTTTGGGCTCAGGCAATCCTCTAGCCTTGGCCTCCCAAAATGCCGGGATTACAGGCTTGAGCCACCACACCCAGCAACTAAAAAAAAAAAAAAAAAAAAATTAGCTGCACATGCTGGCGCTTACTGGTAGTTTTAGATACTTGTGAGGCTGAGGAAGGAGGATTATTTTAGCTCAAGAGTTTGAGGTTACAGGGAGCTACAATCGCTCCACTGCATTCTGACCCGGTGACAGCAAGATTCTGTTAAAAAAAAAAAAAGCAGACAAAACTCTTGCAAAAATAAGCCATACATTAAAAAAAAATCTGTTTAGTCAAGTAGGCATTTAGAAATAGTTAATTAAACATGTACCTTATTTACTCAGCTATAGCAATATGGTCCAATGAGCATAATTGGTAAAAGAATGAAATTGTTAGCCGGGCTTGGTGGCTCAGGCGGTAATCTCACGCTTTGGGAGGCTGAGGTGAGTGGATTGCCTGAACCAGTGGGTTCGAGACCTGCCCGGGCAACTTGGTGAGACCTCATCTCTAAAATAAATAAAAAAAAATTAGCTGGGCTTGGTAGCACGCCTGTAGTTCCAGCTACTTGGAAGGCTGAGGCGGAAGAATTGCTGGAGCCCAGCAGGTCGAGGCTATGGTGGCCGGGAGCAGCCACTGCATTCCAGTATGGGTGACGAGTGAAACTCCAACTCAAAAAAAAAAAAAAAAAGAATGAAATTGTCATATTAGTGTGTGTGTGTAGATAGAATTAAAAAATGAGGCAATCATACACACACATATAAATATACATACTCATTGTGGGAGAAGAAAGATTTTTTTAAAAAAATTATTATTTTATTTCTTATCCTTATTGTATTAATTAAAAAGTAGTATTTCAAGTAATATCTAGTGAGGTTTAATTGAGAGCTTGATGTTATCCAAAAAGTAGCTTGATAATTACTATTTTTTCTGAAGCTAAAGGTCACTTATTACCTCATATTACTACTATATGTCTCATTTTTAAGTAAGAAATATATCAGCTCTAATGACCTAGGCAGTGGCCTTGTTTTACTTTAAGAAAAGCATCTAATTTTCAAATAGACTGATGGGAGGAGACTTTATATTCTTTTCCAATGTTTGCTTTAGAAATATTGTCTTCTCAAGAACTTACTGCTGAATTTTCTTAAGACTTGGAATAATCTTTTTAATATGATCTTAGCAATTCAACTGTTAGATCTCCAAATCGATGTTCTCTGTTCATTGGAAGGTGTTTAACTATGCTTGCTGAGTAGATGATGAGTACATGACTATATTTGTTAATAGAAATTATCAATATTTGACCATGTTTTAACTACCAGAATGTTGTTTGTAAAGTTCCACCTAGAACATATTAATGATGAGCAAGCACTAATCCTTTTTGGGCGTCTGAGATCATTCAAAGGCCATATTGTCCATTACCCATGTTTCTTTTCATTTTCCTTTTCTCCCTAAATCCTATGCTTGACATGTAGCTTACCTTAGACCTGCTACAAATACCTTTTATTTCCCTGGGCATATATAGCTACAGATGGAATAATTCATTTACAATCTCACAATAGAAAAATTGTATCTTTACTTGAATATGATATGAATGTTTTTTTCTTTTTTTGAGTTGGAGTCTCACTCTCTCACCTAGACTGGAGTGCAGTGGCCACTCCCAGCCACCGCAGCCTCGACCTGCTGGGCTCTGGTGATCCTTCCGCCTCAGCTTTCTGAGTAGCTGGAATTACAGGTGTGCGCTACCACGCCCGGTTGATTTTTAAAAAAAAAATTTATTGTAGAGATGAGGTCTCATCAAGTTGCCCATCGGGTCTTGAACCCGCGGGCTCAGGCAATCCACTCACCTCAGCCTCCCAAAGGGGTGGGATTACAGGCTGAGCCACCGAGCCCGGCATGAATGTTTTTAAATCAATGTCCTGTGTACATTTGTTAAGCATCTCTACTGAATTTCTTATATTTATTTATTCAAACGTATGCAACCTGTCTAGATTTTACATTCCTTGGGGGAAAGTCTTCTCCTATTAACTTAATCTGCACAGTGACTACTACAAATAGTAAAGATCTTTACATGCCTACTGAATGCCCAGGAATACACTAGGGTGGTATGTATAGAACTGACAGAGGCAGCTTAGTGGGAATAGAGACAAGGGAATGCCCAGTCCTACCTGAGTTCCTAGAGTTTAAAATTTGTATACTCTAATGGGGATAGTTCTACATACCTGTAATGGTGTGAAAATATATCCATAAAAAATTGTTTTGGATGAAAAACATTTGTTTTTTGGAAATTTCTTAAGGGTTAGCTATGCCAAGAATGTAGGTTCCTAGAAAGTTACAGAAAAGAAGAGAGAGCGTTTTTTTTATGAAAAACAGTCAGATTTCAAGGAAAATGAAACTCCTGTTGTCCGGTAAATTCATTGGCTACCATCTGGCTCTGCCCATTAAAAGATTAATCCAAGTAGGGCCACCTGCTGGTTGCAGTCAAGGTTGGAACCCAGTGGGTTTCAGATGATTATAGCAGGAGGTAAGCAGTCACAATCCATGTTCCCAGACACTTGAGGTTAAAGAAGGGCCTGTCAATATCCTCTGGAAGATGCTCCCAATCATGGGGTCAGACTAATGCCCTTGGGACATTGTGGTTTCTTATAGAGAATCAAAACTTAGAAGAAGTCCGTGAAAGGACAGCCTTGACTTGAGAAGCAAAAGATCAATAAACTTGGTCTGATTGAGGAATTTATGGTGTTCCAATTTTTATGATTTTAAAATTTGTGTGAGGGAATTTTGCTTGATTTCTTGCTAGAAGAAGTTATATATATATATATACACATGTGTCTGTATGTGGTATGCTAAAAACAGTTAAATTTTGAGTTGGAGTTTGAGTGTGAATTCTGGTTTCATTTCTTAGTCACTCTACACCTTAGGTGTCAATAAACAACTATCTTTCTTACACCTTTGAAAGGTCTTATTTACTTCACAGAGGTGAATGAAACAAATGAGGTGTGTATGTAAGAGGATTGTATAAGCAATGAGAAATACAAATGTTAGTCATCTTTAATATAACCTGAGAATTTTACTAGGGATTTGTAGAAAGTATAATCAGTGATTTGTTAGTGTGCTCAAAAGTGGATGATAATATTTTTCAGTTGCACTGTTATAGTTCTTGGGTATGAGAATGAAATTTAGTTATTGTGGATCTGCTTAACTGGTTTATTCTTCGAATGTCCCTACTTTCCCTAACAATACCTCACTTCTTTTCTCTACCTCTCCTGCTTGCAAAAACACTTAAAATATCACCTCTACCTATTTCTATCTTCATCTTTCACCTTTTTCTTAAATTCACTGCAGTCTGGTTACTGGTCCCATTACACTAACATTTTTTGAATGATTTGTATTTGTTAGGCACTGAGCCAAGAAAGTTATGTATATAATCATTCATTTCTCACAGAAATCTATGAATCTATCAATAGGTATTAAGAATTCCATTCTTTATACTAAAATTGCTCCAGAAATGGTTCAGGAGGGTTTGGTCATTGATGAGGTAAACAAACTCAAACTGTGTGATAAGACTTTTTAAACTGGTAATTGGAGCAGAACAAGACATTAATTTAGTTTGGTTCAGATAAACATTTTTTGAGTGTCTAATATAGTGCAAAAAATTACATTATGAGCCAGTTGGCATTTTGAACTGAAACATTGTATATACAAAGTTCATTATTAAAATTCAAATAATGCAACTGGAAGAAGAATAACAAAATAACCTGTGATCCATAGATAATTAATACTTTTATGCAAAAGAAATAAAATTCAGGATAAGACCATCCTTATAATTGAGAAGCATGTTTATCATCTTATCTAGTGTTTATTAATCTAAACCCTAATATTGAGTTTGAACTCATTAAAACAGAAAGATAATTTGATATAATTGTAATATCATCACTTTGGTTGCCACAGAATGAGACATAAAAGCTTAATATAATTTAAGAGATATCAGAGAATATGGATCAATAACAGCAACATCTCAAAGAGATCTTACTAATTAGAAAGAAAGAAAAATTCATTAAAGTTTCTTCAACCCAAAGGTTTAATTCATAAACATTCTGTTGTACTTTTCTCATATATTCTCTTAAAGTAAGTAATAAAATTTTATAAGATCAGTAAGACTCAGAGCAATAATAATTAAGAACCTGAAGCTGTTAGAAAACAACTAAAATTAAATTTAGTATGATATTGACTGAACACAATAAACCAAATTTTTGTCAAAGAACTCAATGAAATATCATGAAAAGTTTCACTGAAAACTTCTTTATCTGCAAATCTTCTTTTGTTAGTCTTACTTTCCTCCTTTATTTCTCCTTCTGGCAAAAGCACTTGAAATATTACCTATACGCATTTCTATCTTTCATTTTTTTCTCCAACAACACTGAAGTCTGGTTACTGGTCTCATTGCACTTACATTATTTGAATGATTAATATTTTCTGGATACTGTGCTAAGAAAGTTATGCATATAATCATTCATTTCTTACAGCAATCTATGAATTGATGTGAGAAATACCTTTTTTTTCCCTTAAACTAGAATTGCTCCAGAAAAGGTCACTTTATTAATCAGAACTATTTGGTTATTAATGTGGGAAATAAACTCAAACTGCTTTATGTAAAGAAACGAATTGAGTAATACAACTGAAAAGAGCAGGATTTGTGTTGGTTTCAACCAGACTAGGAACCCACCTTTCCCTCTTTTGAGGTTACTGTTTGTTGTGTTCATTCTCAGGTAGGAATGCTCTACTCAAGAGATCTTACCACGTAAGATCTAAACTTACATTTTACCAATTTATCAACTTCAGTGAAAAGAAAGTGCTTAGATTCCAGAAAAGGTCCAGATCTGAGTTTTATTTGTCAGGCATAGATTATGTGCCTGCCTATAAAAACATAGGAGAAAACCATTGTGACAGTGGGTTAAGCAAAAACAAAACAAAACAAAACAATTTTTTTTTTTAAGAAAGCAGGATTTGAAAGGACAGAAAAGTCCCCACAGTGGGAGGGGACCTGAAGGGGTTGTCCAAAAATTTCTTAAATAAGACAAAAACATGATTCATAAGATAAAAAAATGGACAAATTGAAAACTTTTGTTCTTCATTCTACCTTACATCCATGCAGCATTTGACATTGATGACAATTTCTACTTAGCTGTGACTTTTTCCTTTCATCTCACCATTTCAATTTAAGAACAGTTATTTCTGTGTGTGTGTGTGGGGGGGGACGGTGATCGTGGTGGTGGCGGTGGTGGGGTGGTTGTGCCAGACACCATACCAGATGCTGGATAGACACTAAGTAAGAGTTATGTCCCATTCCCAGTAACATTTGGTATAGTTAGTTTTTAAATTTTAGTCATTCTGATAGGTGCACAGTGGTTTCCCATTGTGGTCTTAATTTGTCTTTTCCTAATGATCAACACAATTAAACATCTTTTCATGTGTTTATTTGACATCCACATGTCTTCTTTGGTAAAGCCTCTATACAAATAATTTGTCCATTAAAAAACTGAATTGTTCACAAGTGGATCCTGAACATTTACCATAATACTATAAGAAAGAGATTAGCAGTAGCAGGATACTGTTGGAGTCATAGGGAGAGGGGGACACAACATCAATAAAGGCACCTGATCTCAAACCAGGCAAAGTGGGGACCAAAGAGAGACCCAAAATCTGCCTGTACAATGTCCACTTGTATACTTAATCTTGAATTGTACCTTACATCTTTAAAATTAAATATAAAAAAATTAAAAAGGTAGAATTTAACTGAGGGAAAAAATTGAGTTGTTTATTTTCTATTGATTGAATTTTGAGCGTTCCTTATATATTTTAAATACAATACTTTTGTCAGATGTTATCTACAGATATTCTTCCAGTTAGTTGTTTGTATTTAATTTTATTAACAGTACCTTTGGAAATTCTATTGTTTAGGTCTTAAATTTAGGTCTATAATCCATTTTGAGTTAATTGAGGTATATGATGCATTATTTGGATTGAAGTTCTTTTTCCCTCCACCCTTTGGCTATGGATATTCAAATTGTCTTAGCACCATTTGTTGAAAAGACCATGTTTTTCTCCATTGACTTCCTTTGTAATTTTGTAAAAAAAAAAAATGCTGCTCATTGTTATGCACTGAATTGTGTCCTACCAAAATTCATATGCTGAAACCCTAACTCCCAACATATCTGTATTTGCAGATAGGGCCTTGCAGGAGATAATTAAGGTTAAAAGTCATAAGGTTGGGATCCTAGCCTAGTAGAACTAGTTTTCTTATAATAAGAAAGGCCATGTGAAGTTGTAGTGGAAAGGCAGCTGTCTGCAAACCAGAAAGAAAGACCATATCAGAAACTAATACTGCTGGCACCTTGATTTTGGACTTACAGCCTCCAGAACTGTGAGAAAAAATAAATGTATATTATTTCAGTCACTTAGTCTTAGTGTTTAATGTAATCATACATGTGTGGTTCTATTTCTGTGTAGTCTATTCAATTCTATTGACCTGTTTGTTTTGACACTATTATTACAATGTCTTAATTACTGTAGCTTTATAGCAAGTCTTTAATTTGGGAAGTGTAAGTTCCCCAGCTTTGTTATTCTTTTTTCAAAGTTGTTTAACTATTCTAGTATCTTTCTATCTCTATGTAAATTTAATGCCATCTGCCTATTTTAAGAGTGTTTATATAAAGAAAACTATTGGGAGGTAAGATCTAAATAGTAGAAAACAAAACTAATATTTAAAAGGAATTTATAAAATTTCAAGGTAAATTTGTGAGAACTATAAGATTCTAAGATAAAGTCACTAAAAATCTAATTTTGACAGTATCTTTGTGCTCTTTAAGATGTTTCTCATGCTATTCCATCAGTTGAATTGATTTCTTAAAAGTTTATCATTAAGGAAAACTGTTACAGATATCTGAAATTTCAACACTAAAATTTTGGCACGAGAACTGCTCTTATTCCTGAAATATTTCTTAGTGCCTCTGACTTCATATAGTGTTCAGATTATAAAGTACATTGTCTCCCCAGTATTTCCAGTCACACCATCATCATTGCTTTCTTCGTTAAGTTCTGGGATTACATGCATGAGACTGTGCCCAGCTGTCATGAGTATTTAAAAATGACTCGGTGAAAGATGGCAATAGAACCTGTGGGAGCCTGAAAGTCTCTGCAAGGGTGAGTGTCCATAAATACAGTATGACTGAGTGGAGATCTGTATTGGTCTACTCTGCTCTGTTCAGCCTCCAACTTGAGACCCAAAGGAGATCACTGCACCTCCTTGGGAGGGCCATGACTGATCCAGAGAGGAAACTTCAGGAGTGGACATTGAAACATAGATGCGCTACCCCTACACTGGAACAGGCACAGACACATTGGAGCTGAGTAGGGGACTTGGTGGCAGATCAAAGTAGTAGCCAACAAATTGGGTGAGTTGGGATCTGATTCACCCTTCTCCCACAGCAGTTTGTGGGGCTAAGAGCCACCCGATTGGCCTGTGCTGAGAGCAGAGGAGCTGGGGACCAAATCCTGCTTCCTACTGCAACAGTGACCAGAAGCTGCAGCAATGCTTGGGAAAGGAACCTGAAGTTCCAAAAATGACCACAGAAGGAGCTCTTCCCCCACTCTCATTTTTGTTTATGTTTCAGTACTTGTTTTGTTTTTGCTGTTTTTTTGTGTGTGGTATTTTTTAGTTTTTCTGTTTGAGTATGGGTATTTTTGAGGGTAAATGCAATTTCAGGTTTTTTTTTGTTTGCATATTTGTTATTGTTTTTATGTTTCTTTGTTTATTCATCAGTTGGTGTGCCTGTCTCCTTCTCCTTTGTCTCCATCTTTCTATAGTCTTCCTTCTTCCTTTTTCTGTTCTTCCCTTTTACTTATCTCGTTTTGCTCTCAGGGAGCATACATATGCCCCCACTGCAAGGACAGATTATAAGATGGTGGGAAGTGGATTCCAGGGAGCCCACATAACTGTCAGTGGATACTGTGATCTGCAGATATCTTCTGAACCACAGCTTCCCTATCAAAAGTCAAAACTGCAAAAAGCACAACTCCCCATCCCCAGTCAAGCTTCAAAATTGAACAAATTCAGAGGATCAACATAAGGAAGAATAGAGAATTGAGCAAATAGAAGTGAAAGCTATCCCCTATCACTCATCAATGGAATTAAAAAAGGAGGGGAAAGGGGAAGGAAAACCATCACAAATGAAGATGAATCAAAGGAAGAATATAGATCCCATAGAGACTTCTGGGAGGACAGTACCTGAGAATACAGACTTTGGAACTCAAACAATGAAGAGCCCCCAGAATGACTGATCCCAAACCACAAACCCAGAGATAAAGGTATTAATAGAGAGAATGAGTAGAAATGAGGAGAGACAAAAGGAAAGAATGAAGAAGTTGATAACAGAGATTATGGCAAAAAAGAATTCAGTAAATGAACCAAATAACAAATGGAAAAGCATGGAAAACAGAATTAACTAAGCAGAAAAAAGAATCTCAGAGCTTGAGGACCAAAATATGGAACTAACTCAGACTGTTAAAAACAGAAAAGAAGCTTAAAAAGACAGAGCAAAGCCTCCTAGAGATGTGTGATTATACCAAGAGGCTGAATGCAAGATTGATTGGCATTTCTGAGTTAGATAGAGAAACAGAGACCACCCTGAAATTATCCAAGAAAATTTCCCTCATCTCATCAAAGTAGTGGTTGTTCAAACACAAGAGATTCAGAGAACCCCTGCAAGACATCAAATGATAAGACCAACTCCTAGACACATAGTAATCTGCTTACACAAGGTAGGTATAAAAGAAAAAATTCTAAGGGCAGCAAGATAGAAAGGTAAGACTGGGGAACCAATTAGAATAGTAGCAGCCTTTTCTATAGAAAAACTACAGACTAGAAGAAACTGGAGTCCAATCTTCAAAGTTCTCAAAGATAAACAATTCCAACCAAGACTTTCCTACCCAGCTAAGCTAAACTTCATCAGCAATGGAGAATTAAAATGTTTCCCAGACATTCAGTCCTTAAGAGACCAGCTCTATAAGAAATGCTTCAGAAAGTATTAAAGACAGAAGAAAGAAAAAAAAATGACCACAATTTTCCCAAGAATACAGGGAAAGAATTGAAAGCACACATATATCAATTCAAATATTAAAAAAACCCCAACAAACAAATATACAAACAACAACAAACCCTATAAGAATCTCATGACAGGGATAAACTCTCACATTTCAATAATTAGCCTGAATGTGAGTGGACTGAATGCACCACTGAAAAGACATACAATGGCAAACTGGATAAAAAGAAATGATGCAACAATATGCTGCTTTCAGGAGACTCAATTCACCAGAATGCACACTCACAGACTCAAAGCAAAAGGATGGAAAACAATTTATTAGGTGAATGGAACACACAAAAAAGTAGGGGTTGTGATCTTAATATCAGATAAAATATCCTTTAAATTATCAAAAATTAAAATAGAAACAGAAGGTCACTATGTAATGATAAGAGGTTCAATCCATCAACAAGAAATATCCACCCTAAACCTATATACACTCAACATAGGAGCACCAAAATTTATAAAGCAGCTTCTAGGTAAATTAAAAAAGATATCAAATCAACCACTATCATATCTGGGGACTTTTATATCCCATTAACAACCCAAGATAGATCAACAAGGCAAAAAAAATCAACAAAGAGATATGGAACCTCAATTTGATGCTTGACCAAATGGACTTGATAGATACCTACAGAACACTCCACCCAATAACCATGGAATATAAATTCTACTCTTCCCACATGGAATGTACTCTAAGATTGACCACTTCCTTGGATATAAATCAATTATAAACAAACTTCATAAGATTGAAATACTGCCATACACCTCCTCAGACCGCAGTGGAATAAAAATAAATATCAACACCAACAAAGCTACTCCAAACCCACAAAGACACAGACACTAAACAGTATGATGCTGAACAACTCCTGGGTCAACACAGAAATCAAAGCCAAAATTAAAAGATTTCTGGAAACAAATGAAAATAAAGACACATCTTACCAAAACCTCTGGGATACCATGAAAACAGTACTGAGAGGGGAATTCATTGTTTTATGACACAAATCAAGAAAGTGGAAAGATCACAAGTGAACAGCCTAACAAATCACCTAAGGAAGCTGGAAAGCTAAGACCACCAAACCTAACTTTGGCAGAAGAATCCAGATCACCAAAGTAAAAGCCCAAATACAGGACATAGAAAACAAAAATATAATAGAAAAAAAAATCAAGAAAATGAAAAACTGGTTCTTTGAAAGGATAAACAAGATTGATGAACCCCTAGCCAGACTGACCAAGAAAAAACCCAAATAAACACAATCAGAAAGGCAATATAGCAAATCACAGGGATCCTGAAGAAAAAAAAAAAATTATCAGAGATTGTTATGCACAACTGTATGGAAACAAACTTGAAAACTTAAATGCAATGGAGGACTTTCTGACATTACACAACCTCCCAAGATTGAAACAAAAAGAAATTCAGACACTAAGTAGACTAATTACAACTTAGGAAATAGACTTCTTCATAAGAAAACTACCAACAATGAAAAAGTCCTGGACCAGATATGGCTTTCCATCAGAGTTCTATAAAACATATAAGGAAGAGATGATACCAATCCTATTAAACATATTCCAAGAAATTAAGAAAGATGAAACTCTCCCCAAATCATTTTATGAAGCTAAAATCTCACTGATACCCACACCAGGTGAAGATCCAACAAAGAAAGAGAGCTACAGGCCAATATCTCTGATAAACATAGATGCAAAAACACTCAACAAGATTCTAGTATATTTGGTCCAACTATACCTCAAAAATCATCCACCATGACCAAATAGGCTTCATCCCTGGGATATAGGGCAACATCTGCAAGACCATAAATGTAATTAAATACACCAACCAATGAAAATAGTAAGAATTACATGATTATATCATTGGATGCAGAAAAAACTTTTGATAAAATCCAGCAACTCTTCTTGATGAAATCCCTTGAGTATCTAGGCATAGAGGTAACATACCTCAAAATAGTAGGAGCCATCTATGATAAATCCAAAGCCGACATATTGCTAAATGGACAAAAATTGGAAGCATATCCCCTGAAAGCCAGAATAAGACAAGGTGGTCCACTTTTACTGGTCTTGTTCAACATAGTGTTGGAAGTCCTAGCTAGAGCAATCAGACAAGAGAAGGAAATCAGGGATATCCAAGTAGGAAAAGAGAAAGTCAAACTATCCTGCTTTGCTGATGATATGATTCTATACATTGAAAATCCAAGAGAATCTGTCAAAAACCTTTTTGCACTGATAAAAAACTTTGGCAAAGTCTCAGGATACAAAATCAGTTTACAAACAACAAACAGGCAGAGAACCAAATAAAAAACACAGTCCCATTCATAATAGCCACACACAGACAAAGAAATACCTTAGCATCTTCCTAACCAGAGAAGTGAAGGTCCTTTACAACAAAAGCTACAAAACATTGCTCAATGAAATCAAAGATGACATAAACAAATGGAAAAATATTCAATGCTCATGGATTGGAAGAATCAATGTTGCTAAGATTTCCATCCTACCAAAGCCAATCTACAGATTTAATGCAATACCTATTAAGTTACCAGCATCATTCTTCTCAGACCTGGAAACAGCATTACAGAAATTCACATGGAATCATAAATGACCACAGATAACCAAACAATCCTTAGCACAAGAAACAAAGCCGAAGGTATCACACTTACAGACTTTAAATTTTATTATAAGACTACACTAAACAAAACAGCCTGATAATGGCAAAAGAACAGGTATATAGACCAGTGGAACAGAATAGAGATTACGAAAGCAAAACCTCAATTTCTTTTTTTTTTAAACATATTTTTTATTTTAAAATTGTGGGGTACAGTTAAGGGTTAGGTATACAAACATGCATCGTTCAGGCACCCTTGTTGATAAGGGGTGTCTCTCCATCCCCAGACAGATATTGACTACCATTAATCTCACCTCCCTTTCCCTTCCTACCCCCCCATAGCTTCCCACCACTGTCAATCTTTTTCTTATAGTATTATGATAGATGTTCAAGGTCCCCTATATGAGTGAGAACATGTGGTACTCAGATTCTTGTTTCTGTGAGAGATCACTCAGTATTATAGACTCTAGTTCCATCCAGGTTGCTACGAAATTCATGATTTTGTTCTTTTTTATGACTGTGTAGTATTCCATCATGTATATGTACCACATTTTAAAAATCCAGTCCTCTTTTGATGGACAGCATGGTTAGTTCCAGGTTCTTGCTATTGTGAACAATGCTGCAGTAAACATATGTGTGCAGGTATCTTTTTTATAGAGTGATTTGAGTACTTCAGGGTATATTCCCAGTAGAGGGATTGTGGGGTCATATGGGAGGTCAATATTTAGATCTTTTAGGAATTGCCACGCTGCTTTCCACAGAGGTTGCACTAGTTTACACTCCCACCAACAGTATTGCAGTGTTCTCTTTTCACCACATCCTCTCCAGCATCTGTTATTTTTTGTTATTGATAATTGCCATTCTGACTGGAGTTAGGTGGTATCTCAGTGTAGTTTTAATTTGCATCTCTTTGATGATTAGTAAGGTTGAACTTTTCTTCATGTGTCTGTTGGCCGCTTGAATGCCTTCTTTTGAGAAGTGTCTGTTCATATCTTTTGCCCACTTTATAATGGGGTTGTTTGGTTTTTTCTTTTCAGCACGTTTGAGTTCCTTGTAGATCCAAGATGTTAGGCCTTTGTCAGACATGGAGTTGGCAAATTCTTTTTCCCAGTCTATGGGCTGTATCCCTGCTCTCTTGATGGTTTCTTTGGCTTTGCAGAAGCTTGTCAGTTCAATGAGGTTCCACTTGTCTATCTTATCTCTTATGGCTCTTATGCATTTCAGGTTTTGTTCAGGAATTGGATGCCAGTTCCAATTTCCACAAGGTTGTGTCCTGCATTTTCTAAGGTTCTTATGGTTTGAGGTTTTACATTTAGGTCTCTGATCCATTTGGAGTTAATTTTTGTGTATGGAGATAGATAGAGATCTTGTTTGAATCTTCAGCGTGTGGTCAACCAGTTTTCCCAGTACCATTTACGGAATAGGTTCTCCTCTCCCCAGTGGTTGGTGGTGGAGGCTTTGTCGAAGATGAGTTGATTGAGAAATTGAGGTTTTGCTACTGGGATCTCAACTCTATTCCATTGGTCTATATGCCTGTTCCTGTACCAATACCAAGCTGTTTTGATGATTGTAGCTTTATAGTAAAGTTTGAAGTCTGGTAATGTGATACCTTCTGCTTTGTTTTTTTTGCCAAGAATTGTTCTGGCTATTCTTGGTCATTTGTGTTTCCATATGAATTCCTGTATTGTTTTTTCTAGCTCTGAGAAAAATGCTGCTGGTAATTTCATGGGTATTGCATTAAATCCGTAGATTGCCTTAGGTAAGATGGACATCTTCACAATGTTGATTCTTCCAATACATGAGCATGGAATATTTTTCCATTTGTTTGTGTCATCTTTGATTTCTTTGAGCAGTGTTTTATGGTTTTCATTGTAAAGGTCTCTAGTTAGGAAGACGTCAAGGTATTTCATCTTTTTTGTGGCTATTGTGAATGGGATTGTGCTTTTTATTTGAGTTCCTGTTTGTTTATTATTGGTGTAAAGAAATGAGATTGTCCTTTGCACATTTATTTTATACCCTGAGACTTTGCCAAAGCTCTTTATCAGTGCAAGGAGGTTTTTGACAGATTCTCTTGGGTTTTCAAGGTACACAGTCATGTCATCTGCAAAGAGAGATAATTTGACTTCCTCTTTTCCTATTTGGATACCCCTGCCCCTGATCGCCTTCTCTTTTCTGATTGCTGTAGCCAGGACTTCCAATACTATATTGAACAGGACAGGGAGAGAGTGGGCATCCTTGTCTTGTTCCAGTTTTCAGGGGAAATGGTTTCAATTTTTGTCTGTTTAGGAGTATGCTAGCTGTGGGTTTCTTGTAGATGGCTTTTACTATTTTGAGGTATGTTCCATGTATGCCTGGATGTTTGAGGGTTTTTATCAGGATGGGGTGCTGGATTTTATCAAAAACTTTTTCTGCATCTAATGCAGAGCCCCAGAATGACTAGTCACATGCAACAAACTCAGACATCAAGACATTAATAGAGAGAATTAAAAAAATTGAGGAGAGACAAGAGGAAAATAGGAAGGAGCTGATGTCAGAAATAACAGCAGTAAAGAATACTGTGATGGAAATAAATAGCAAACTAATAAGCATGGAAAGCAGAATTAGCCAAGCAGAAGAAAGAATCTCAGAGCTCGAAGACCAAAACACAGAACTAACCCAAACTGTCAAAAGCATAGAAAAGAAGCTCAAAAAGACAGAACAAAACCTTCAAGAGATGAATGATCACTTCAAGAGACTAAACATAAGAGTAATAGACCTTCTTGAGGCAGAGAGAGAAACAGAGGCCACACTGGAACAAACATTTCATGAAATCATTCAAGAAAACTTCCCTCATCTCATCAAGGATGAAAAATTTCAAACACAAGAGATTCAGAGAACCCCTGAAGACCAACAAATGAGAAGACCAACTCCCAGACATAAAAATTCACCTAAACAAAGTAGGTATAAAAGAAAAAGTCCTAAAGGCTGCAAGAGAAAAAAGTCAGTCCACGTACCAGGGAAGACCAATTAGAATAGCAGTAGATTTATCTGCAGAAACCCTCCAGGCTAGGAGAGCTTGGAGCCCTATCTTCAAAGTTCTAAAAGATAAACAATTTCAACTGAGAATAACCTACCCAGCCAAGCTAAGCTTCATCAGTGAGGGAGAATTGAAATCTTTCCCAGCTATCCAATTCCTAAGAACCTACACTGCCACCAGACCACCTCTACAAGAAACACTTAAGAAAGTATTGGACACAGAAGAAAAGGAAAAAAGAACAACAATGTTATTCACAAGAGTACAGGCAAAAGATTAAAAACACACATGATCCAACTCTAAAGCCAAAAGAAAGACAACACACAAACAGGAAGAACAACAACTCTGTAAGAACATTATGATAGGGATCAACTCTCACATTTCAATAATTAGTTTGAATGTGAATGGACTAAATACACCACTGAAAAGACATAGAATAGCAAAATGGATAAAATATCACCAGGCAACAATATACTGCCTTCAAGAGACTCATCTCACTAGAAAGGACACTCACAGACTCAAAGTAAGAGGATGGGAAACAAATTTTCAGGCGAATGGAACAGAAAAGAAAGGCAGAGTCACAATCTTAATCTCAGACAAAATACCATTTAAACTATCAAAAATTAAAAAAGATACAGAAGGTCACTACATAATGATAAAAGGTTTAATCCATCAACAAGAAATATCCATCTTAAGCATATATGCACCGAACATAGGAGCACCAACTTTCATAAAACAGCTCCTAGGTAAACTAAAAAAAGATATCGACTCCAATACCATCATAGTTGGGGACTTTAATACCCCACTCACAACCCTAGACTGATCATCAGGACAAAAAATCAGCAACGAGAACCGAAACTTCAATGTGACTATTGATCAAATGGACTTAACTGATACCTACAGAACCTTCCATCCAAAGATCACAGAATACACATTCTACTCATCACCACATGGAACGTACTCTAAGATCGACCACATACTTGGCCATAAATCAAGCATAAGCAAATTTAAAAAGACTGAAATTTTACCATGCACCTTCTCGGACCCCAGTGGAATAAAAATAAACATCAACACCAACAAGGTCCCTGCAAAACCCACAAAGACATGGACACTACACAGCATGATGCTGAACAACTCCTGGGTCAATGATAAAATCAAAACAGAGATTAAAACATACCTGGAAACAAATGAAAATGAAGAAACCTTTTACCAAAATCTCTGGGATGCCATGAAAGCTGTAGTAAGAGGGGAATTTATATCCCTACAAATGCACATGAAGAAAATGGAAGGATCACAAATTAACAGCCTAAGAAGCCACCTAAAAAAGCTAGAAAAGCAAGACCACAAAAACCCTAATTTCAGCAGAAGAATCCAGATCACCAAAATGAAAGCCCAAATCCAGGATATAGAAGACAAAAAGATAATACAAAAAATCAATGAAACAAAAAGCTGGTTCTTTGAAAGGATAAACAAAATCAATGGTGCCCTAGCTAGACTGACCAAGAAAAAGAGGGAAAAAGCCCAAATAAACACAATCAGAAACACAGAAGATGAAGTCACATCTGATCCTGAAGAAATACAAAAGATCATTAGAGACTACTATGTACACTTGTATGAAAACAAACTTGAAAATCTTTTGGAAATAGAGGACTTTCTATCATCACACAACCTGCCTAGGCTGAAACGGAAGAAATTGAGACCCTAAATAGACCATTAACAGTCAAGGAAATTGACTACATAATAAGAAAACTACCTACAAAAAAAAGCCCTGGACCAGATGGCTTTTCCAGCAGAATTCTACAAGACATTTAAGGAAGAGCTTATACCAATCCTACGGAAGGCATTCCAGGTGATTGAGAAAGATGGAACTGTTCCCAAATCATTTTATGAAGCTAACATCACATTGATACCCAAGCCAGGTAAAGACTCAACAAAGAAAGAGAACTACAGGCCAATATCTTTGATGAACATAGATGCTAAAATTCTCAACAAGATCCTAGCAAACTGGATTCAACAACACATCTCAAAAATCATCCATCACGACCAAGTAGGCTTTATCCTTGGGATACATTTGTAAAACCATAAATGTAATTAAATACATCAACAGATGTCAAAACAAAAACCACAGATCATATCATTAGATGCAGAAAAAGCTTTTGATAAAATCCAGCACCGCTTCTTGATAAAAACCCTTGAACAACTAGGCATACGGGGAACACACCTCAAAATAGTAAAAGCCATCTACGAGAAACCCACAGCCAGCATACTCCTAAACGGACAAAAACTGGAACCATTTCCCCTGAAAACTGGAACAAGACAAGGATGCCCACTCTCACCCCTCCTTTTCAATATAGTTTCGGAAGTCCTGGCTAGAGCAATCAGAGAAGAGAAGACAATCAGGAGTATTCAAATAGGAAAAGAGGAAGCCAAGCTATCTCTCTTTGCAGATGACATGATTGTGTACCTTGAAAACCCAAGAGAATCTGTCAAAAACCTCCTTACACTGATAAAGGACTTTGGCAAAGTCTCAGGATATAAAATAAATGTGCAAAAGACAATCACATTTCTTTACACCAATAATAAACAAACACAATCCCAAATAAAAAACATGATTCCATTTACAATAGCCACAAAAGAAATGAAATACCTTGGCATCTTCCTAACCAGAGACATGAAAGACCTTTACAATGAAAACTACAAAACACCGCTCAAAGAAATCAAAGATGACACAAACAAGTGGAAAAATATCCCATGCTCATGGATTGGAAGAATCAACATTGTGAAGATGTTCATCTTACCTAAGGCAATCTACAAATTCAATGCAATACCCATCAAATTACCAGCAACATTCTTCTCAGACCTAGAAAAAACAACACAGGAATTCATATGGAAACACAAATGCCCAAGAATAGCCAGAACAATCCTCAGCAAAAAAACAAAGCAGGTGGTATCACATTACCAGACTTCAAACTTTACTATAAAGCTATAATCATCAAAACAGCTTGGTATTGGTACAGGAACAGGCATATAGATCAATGGAATAGAACTGAGATTCCAGAAGCAAAACCT